>NC_133346.1:1975311-2090311 GCF_030506205.2 Paramisgurnus dabryanus | reverse complement strand
GACGCACATAAACAGACACACATCACACACATATACAGTACACACAACCTGAGGCGCACACACACAGAGACACATACATAGAGAAACATACGGACACACAAACATACAATACAAACAACCTGAAACCCACAGCAAACCACACACACACACATATGCATAAACATTCACTAAAAACACACACAAAGAGTCTCAGAGACACACACATAGAGAAACATACAGACACACAAACATACAATACAAACAACCTGATATGAACAGCAAAACAAACAAACACAAACACACACACACACACACACACACACACACACAAACACACACTTCCTCATGCAGATCTTATGAGAGATTCTGTTGATTTATTTTTCATACAGTTTGTGTTTATAAGGTTGACAAATCTGTGTAATTTCTTTAATAAACCTGTGGATAATCTCACCCATCATCATCTCAAACTCTTCTCAGATAGCAGCCATTGATCTCAATATCAACTCAACCATCTCTCATCTGATTCTTTCAAAACTAAATGATTGACATTAATACCATAACTACATAACCTTACTGTATCCATAAACAATTCTCTCATGTGATTTCTCTTAAGAAACTCATTTAATATTTACAGCACACAAACTCAAATGAGCAAGCAAGCATTTAATGTGCTCATATATTAACCCCTAAAATACTGTGACCCACCATAAATATCATCTCAAGTTCTCAAGACGACGTCCAGAAATAGATTGTTTAACACCTTCATGACAACAGTGTTGAGATGATAATGCTTTCTTCACAGCAGATTCTCATGTGATCTCTACACAGCAAATGGCACGAGGTGACAGGTGGCAGAGGAGCATTATGGGTAAGATGGGTGTGGCAGCAGTGCTGGGAATTGAAACAAATTACATTAGAGGGTCCTGTGAAGTCTCAGCGAGCAAAACCTCGAGGCGCACTGGTTTTTTCATTTTTCACACTTTAAAAAAGACTAAACTGAGTTTAGCTCGGAGGGACGTGGCATGTGCCAATGCGTGTGCGTATATTTTTGTTCGAGGGTGAGACAGGAATCATATTAATAATGGAGAGCACACTTTTTGGATTTTCCTGCTTTGTTTGTTTGGAGAACTTCAATATTTGTTCGGTCAGGTCACAATGATGACAATCCCTCTCTAGTAATCTGTTCACCAGTAACTACTGGTTAAATCCGGTTAAGCCCTCCGAACAGACGGATTTGAGATGTGTTACATGACTGTGACCTGTCGCAAGACAAACAAAACTCTGTATTCCTATTGGCTGTCCTGCATGACCTCAACTTATTCAAGGATTTCAGCCTTTATTCATCCAGGTCAGAACACACGTGCATCAGTACACACGGTGTCAGTCTCCTCTTTACTGCCCTCCAAACACACTGACAACTTCTGCTCTCTGTGCAGCTGACAGGACTGAACTGATTCAAGGTGAAACCGGCTAAGAGCTGCATTCAGAGAAAACACTTCCCCTTTCTCCTGCGCCCTTCAGGAGACCTCTCTCTCTCTCTCTCTCTCTCTCTCTCTCTCTCTCTCTCTCTCTCTCTCTCTCACACACACACACACACACACACACACAGATGATGAATACTCCTGCCGCCGCAGCAGTATGGTGCATGAAAGACCAGGGGATGGGGGTAGGGGTGGTTGGGGGAAATGTTGTCAAATATAATTTCTCCAGCACTTACTGTGATGTGTGGAGTTTCACACTAAAGCCTCGTGTTTCATGATTCAACATGTATCTGTGAGTTTGCTGGAGTCGAAATGAACAAACATACTGCATTGATTCATTAGTTTTAATTTGTCTTTTTTTAAGTTCAGTGCCAGAAATGACTCATGTTCGTAAGTTTGTGAATCGATTCAAAACTTTGAACGATCGATCAACTGCAATAGCATTGCATTATAATGTGTGAGTGGGAAATGCATGTAGGTTGGTATTGCTGTTCATTAATACGTTTGGTCACAGTACTGCATATAAATAAAAATGATGACCTCTTTAAAGGGTTTTACTTATTTACAGAAGACATTATTTCAACTAGTCAAATACTGTTGCAGAGTAAAACCACATGTTTAATATAAGAACTGCAATGCAGTAGACAGACAGACAGACAGACAGACAGACAGACAGACAGACAGACAGACAGACAGACAGACAGACAGACAGACAGACAGACAGACAGAGGGATAAACACATAGATCTATGGATGGACGGACAGTCATACAGACAGACGGATGGACGGATAGATAGATAGATAGATAGATAGATAGATAGATAGATAGATAGATAGATAGATAGATAGATAGATAGATAGATAGATAGATAGATAGACAGATGGATAGACAAAAAACTTAGAAACGGATAGATGGACCGACAGACAGACGGACAGACAGACAGACAGACAGACAGATAGACAAACAAACTTAGAAACGGATAGATGGATGGACGGACAGACAAACAGGCAGGCAGGCAGGCAGGCAGGCAGGCAGACAGACAGACAAACTTAGAAACGGACAGATGGATAGACAGACAGGCAGGCAGACAAACTTACAAACGGATAGATGGACAGACAGACAGACAAAAGGATAGACAGACAGAAAGATGGATAGATAGACAGACAGATGGATAGACGAATAGACAGACAGACAGGCAGGCAGAAAAACTTAGAAATGGATAGATGAAAAAGACAGATAGACAGACGGATGGATAGATAGACAAACACAGAAAAACTTAAAAAAGAAAAGATGCACAGACAGACAAACTTAGAAACTGATTGATAGACATACAGACAGACAGACAGAATAGACGGATAGATCGATAGACAAACTTAAAAACAGATAGATGGGCAGACAGACAGACAAACTTAAATAAGGATAGACAAACAGACAGATAGAATTCAAAAGATATAAACCTGTTCTTTAACAATTGTACACAAGGACATTTTTATGAACAGTTTCAAATAAAACTGGAAATGAATCACTGAATCAGACTTGTGAATCATTTCAATAAAATGCACAGGTTGAATTGATTCACAACCTTTCTGCCACTGAAGCTTACATTAGAGAGGCTATTAAACTCTTAATGCTTTCTGTTGTGAAACCATAAAAACATTTCAATCTAGTCTAACACCACAGTTTATCATCTTACGTACACAATGAATATCCATTCACCTGACTCCAGCCCTCATGCTAAGAACAAGAAACAAACATCAAACGTTTTGTAACCAACAGACCAGCACGCCAACTCCTGCAGCTAAATGTGACCACGGCTTATCAATCTGCATGTGAAATGCTGCGCCGTTGAATTTACCGTTCAATTTAGCTGTCAAGAGAGCCAGCGGGACGGCAAACACAGCAAACGCCTGAAAGATTTCACCTGGTCACTGCCCTCCAAATCTCACCACTTCACCATCTCACACAAACTCTCATGGAATTAAAGGGATTTGAGGATTTATTGCTTGGTGGTCATCAGGTTTTACCATGGAAACCATTGGGAGGACAAGGGCCAACTGGTGCAGAGATGGTTTGTCGTGGACTTGACGTGAAGGATCAGGAGAACTCTGTGAAATGCATTAGGAATTCAACTTACTGCTGGAGATAAAACTCATTATATATAAACCAATAAAGCTAGGTAATAAAGCTGGTGTAGAGCTGGCTGATATGATGTCATAAAACATTGAGATTCTGTGATAAACTTTATATCGCTGTTTGCACACTCAGTCTTTTGTTTAAACTACTAAGATTTAGGATTATTGGTGCAATATTTTGCGAATGTAATCAGGAAGATAAAAAACACAGAAGATAAATTCAACCCATTAGTTGAATGAATCCAGTGGTGATCAGACGGCTGTTTGTAGTTTGTAAGAGCTCAATGCTGTGCACAATTCTCCCGGGCGACTGCATTTAAGCTGTTTTTCCACTTCATCACGCTGGGAAATGTGTTGCAGGATGGTCCTGCATGCTTATTTACGTGGCGGATGTACGGACTACCTGAAGGCCTCAGAAACGGCCAATTCGGTCTTATTCAGTATCACATGCATTCACAATACACACACATACACACGTACAACACACACACAGATCAATAACAATCAACAAAGTCATTACATGAAAAAACATCCATGGCAAAAACTGCCAACCAAATCCAAACGCTCTGAATCTGCTCATAATGGTAAATACTAGTGTATAATGTGCCTACTATATTTGAAAAGCAGTATTAGAAATAGTATGCAGCAATAAATGTTTAAAATGGTTGTCACATGAACTCTCAACACTGAATCTCTATTTTTGTACCGCTAGAAATGTTTGTAAATGTAAAAAATAAAAAAGGTTATCTAGGTTCATCTATTCTGTACATACAGAAAATTTGCATACTGTGTGCACAGCATAAATCCTGCAGACTGCATAAATAGTAGTATGTACTGTAGTATGCTAGCATGCAAATACACACACCTCATTTAAATAATAAACTCCAGTGGGATGCTCAAACTGATTTCAATCAAAAGCATTATCACTATGTAAATGTCTGACTTGGGGTTATCTGAACCTGCTGAAAAATTACATTACATTACATTAGCCGCTTTCATACATAGCGACTTACAGTGTGTTACAGGATACATATATTTTTTATTAGAGATGCAGAAATTTCGATTATTCAGACTGATATCTGCAGATACCGATGCTGATACCGATAGTTTGGTGTTTATATTGACTTGCAAATTCTGAAGATTACATTTTCTGAATGTTAGTCATTCATATAATGACCATTAATATTGAACATTAAACTAGTGGTGTTTCTTACATTTTCTATATACAGAGCTTAAATTCATCCGTTTTTCCTGTACTCTTTTGATTGACAGGATATATCGGCCGATAGCCGTTACCGTGGGTTCACACCAGCTGTGTTTAAGGCGTCAAATCTGCGTATCGCGCATCTAGTTTGCCGCTTGAACATTATGGGGTGGTTTCCCGGACAGGGATTAGCTTAAGCCAGGACTATGCCTTAGTTTAATTAGAAAATATAACTAGTTTAAACAAACATGCCTTACTAAAAACATTACTTGTGTGCATTTTGAGGCAAAACAAAGGGCACTGATGTATTTTAAGATATGTCAGTGCAAGCTGTTTTCAGTTTGGACAGCTCTAACATTTATTTTAATCTAGTCTAATCTCTCTCCAGGAAACCGCCCCTTTGAGTTTACATGCTTCATTCGCGCCTGAAAGCCGTGCGTGAAATTCTAGTCATTGAGACATTCACGCGGAAATTCGCATCATGGGAGGGGCTTCTGCGACTCTGCTCGCTTACTTAACCACATCACTACTAGAGCAAGCTCCTGATTGGTTAACGCGGTGTGTTTTTCCCCTAAAGTTCAAATTTTTCAACTCGCGCATTTGTCGTGGCAACGCTCAATTCGCGGCATACGGGGTTTATAACTGACTAGTATCTATTAAACCGGCTAATGCATCGATCGAATGATACAATGCATCAATGCCACACGTAAAATAAGATCTTTTATTTTGACAATCTACTCATGTAACATCTGTCTATGCATTTCTCCCAAAGCGTGCATTTTCGTTTACTGTTTGTGCATCAGATTGCGATGCAACAACAAAGCAGTGGTAGCAGCAAAAACACAGATGCAAAACTTTGTGCTCACTGTCATCTATCATCAAAGTTGATAAATCGATCGCTGTACCCCTAAATGGATTTGAAATCGTATCCCAATTTTTTTTGAGGTATCAGCAAACATATTCATTTGATGAGAGACTTGATATCACATCGTATTGTGATGAAATGTCTGATTTACACCCCTGTATATTTTGGACAAGCTAAACATAAAACAAGCACCTAATCTGCATAAGATTTTGCACACTACAAAGTATCAGAGAAATAAACCAATCAAATGCAAATATCTAGAGCTCATCTTAGTGACTGAAAGACAAAGGAAATCGACACAAAGCGGCGCTAAGCATTCACATACAGGTGACTAGCAAACCTGCTGCTGATCTGGCCGTCTGCCTACGACGCTGATGTGGAAGGCTGTAAATATGCTGGCATATCATAAACCCAGCAGGTGCATTCCCTGCTAGCGGCTAATCATCCACCTGCTCTTCCTTTCTCAGTACGGGGTGCTCATCAGCACATCTTCCTCATCAGCACACAGAAGATCCGACAGGGACGGGCGCAGACCTCGGGTTACCTTCCGCGCCCCCTCCCGACACAGGAAACGCTCAGTCAATATCAGTCAGAAATCACGGCGGATGTGGCCACATACCCACCGACCAGGTGTGCGAGACGATAGGACGTTCTTCATCGAAAATTTGCCAGGCCTGCCCAAGCAAACCACGCTGTTTGGATGCCGCGGGACACAAACGGCACCGGTGATGAATATAATGTCTAGAGAATGATAGCCTCCCTGCAGAGATCTAATAAATAACACAGGAATCAAATGGAGATAAGGGTATGCGGCTCCCCAGAGGTTAAGAGCTGCTAAATGAGGTTACCGCAGGAGTATCGCCTCCGATAAGGGTTAAGCTCGCTCCCATGAATCTGACGCTAAATCACATTTCGCTGAAGTATCGTTTATTAAACCAAGAGGTGTTTAAAAAAATGTCATGTTTATGGGAGGATATTATTCTCCATAGCATCACAGCAACAATTCTGATATAGAATTTAAAAGAAGTGCAAATTTGTTTGTTTTGTTTTAGTCACACTAGCATGGTTAACCCCACAACAACTATCATACATTCGATGTGAAATCATAGACTGTTAAATATGGACGTTGTGTCTGTGACGTCACCCATAGGTTTGTGAAAAGCTTTTTTAAAGCCAATGCTGTCGCCATCTTGGCATCGCATCACTGCGCATCACTCGCTTTATATATTTTAAACAGATGGGTTACAAAAAAATTCACCCCCTCAAAGTTTTAATGAATTAGATATATATACCAAAAACAATTTTTGTACCAGGCTGTAAACACATTTATTTCTGCTGTAAAGTTGGGCATTATAACATTGGGGATCTATGGAATTGACTCTCTTTTGGTTTGTAGTTTCTAGGGGCCCCATCGATTAATTGAAGAGTTTAAAATGCGGTTTACCTCCATAATATGGCATATTCCCAAGGGAAAACTTGATTTTAACCATTAAAAAATAATTGAATTGTGAAGGCTGAGCCTTACGTACCAAAATAAAGTTAGGTGATTGGAGAAAAGGGTCTAACAAAAAGTGGCGCCCTTCTAAAAAAGTAAAGTTAGCTCAGAAATATTACAGAGACAAAGATTTATGTCAGATTAAAAAAGTGTAAAGCAAATAAACAGATTAGATTTTGATGTTGAACGTCTTTTTTATGTGCCATTGGAAACCAATTTTTCAACAGTCTATGGTTGCTTTAATAAGCTCTTCTGGCAAACCCAATGTCAGTTTGCACAAAGGTGAAAAGATGACGCTTAAAGGTGCAGTGTGTAAATTTTAGCGGCATCTAGTGGTGAGGTTGCGGATTGCAACCAACGGCTTAGTCCACGGCTCACCTCTCGCTTTTGACACACCTAGAGAAGCTACGGTAGCCGCCACCGGACAAACATGTCTTTGTCGGAGACAACTTAGTAAAAAAATTGTCCTTTAAGGGCTTCTGTAGAAAAATGGCAGCACAAAATGGCGACTTCCATGTAAGGGGACCCTCCGTGTATGTAGATAAAAAGTCTCATTCTAAGGTAATAAACACATAACGGTTCATTATGAAAGGTCTTTATACACCCCTGATAATATAGTTTCGTATATTATTTTGCATTTCTGTCAAAAGATCCTTCTAAAAAATTACACACTGCATCTTTAACTAATTTGTATTTGGCTAATGAAACCTCTCCAAATGCCAATCATACTTAACACACCACAAAAAATCTGATAAGATAATCAACGATCTGGACTTCACCTAGGGGATTGTTGTAAGAGGGATTTTCTAGTGTGCAGCAACCATTAGTTAACCTAAAATTCAAATGAATTAGTATTTGTAAATTTTACTTCCTTTGATGCTCCGTTCACACCAGCCGCGGTAGAGGCGTCAAGCGCAATTGATTTAAATGTTAAGTCAATGTGAAGATGCGTTGACGAACCTCTGTAAGTCTCGCGGTGCAAATGATGCATTTAGCGAATGCCTCAAATTGAGCGTTGTCGTGGGAAACGCGCAAGTTGAACAAATTTGAACTTTGCCGGAAAAAACTTGCCTCGTTAACCAATCAGGAGCTTGCTCTAGTAGTGACGTGATTACAGAAAGCGAGCGGAGCCGCAGAAGCCCCTCCCATGACGCGAATTTCCGCTTTAATGTCTCTATGACTAAAATTTCACCTGCGGCTTTCACGCACGAATGAAGTGAGTAAACTCAAAATGTTCAAGCAGGAAACTAGACATGGTAGATGCGAATTTGACGCCTCAAACGCGGCTGGTCTGAACCCACGGTTCATGGGTCAGATCTTCAAATCTAAAACTAATGTTTTACAAATAGTGGCCAAAAATAGTATGACATCAATAGCTGTGTTTCCATTACCCTTTAAATTGCGCAAATTGACACTGCAGATTGAAAATAAGGCCAATGGAAACATGTACATTTTGCAACAACTTCCATATATCACAAAAAAGTTTTTAACCTCCCATGAGGTGGTGTTTTTAGGCAATTTGGAAGAGGTATATTTCGCAAAACGGCAATGGAAACAGTTTATTCGCTTTTTTTAGGTCACCTGATGTAAGTCACATAATCATTATTTGAAGATGACGTGGTTTGAACTAAAACCTCCTAGAAACACTTCAGTACGTGTATGCTCACAATTATAAGAGGCTTTCCTTGCCAATAATGTGTAGAAAACACTTTGACATCTCTTTTGATTTAAAATAATGTACTATTATCTCCAAGAAACACCTATACGTTGTCACACCTAAGTATAAGGGACTTTTCTTGGCATTAATGTTTGAATAAAACTCGAACATCTTCTTCGGTTAAAAATAATGTGTAGTGCGGTGGATGTGATGTTAGTAAACCTACCAACCATGTTTGAAATGACTTATCGTGATGTTTCAGTCACATATCATCGGTTAATGGAAACACTGTTATTTCGCAATAGTATTTCGCCCATATTTAAACAAATAACGCAAATCTGTAAACGCAGCTCTAAAGCGAAAGCAAGTCCATATGTTTCATTTCTTCCAAAATGAGCTTTCATCTTCAGCGCCACAGATAACTTCACCCAGGTTTTGTCTTTCAACCACTTTCATCATCTCCAAATGATTCACATTTAAATGATTAAAGAAGTGCGTGTTAAAGAGAATTACAGCGGTCTCTGTAGACCTGAATCAGCTGCCCTCACAATAACTAACTACCCTTAACATCTGCCCCTCATAACAAAATACCCTCAGGGTCTCTCCCATTCATTGTGAGTGAGTAACGGATGGCCTGTTTAATCTGCTGAGGTGTTGAGACGGAGACGCTATGATCCTTGTAATCCGCGGTAAACAAACTCTTCCTTCTGCTTGCTTTATCAGCGCGTTTCCACTGTGGCGCTGGGAAAATATGAAGTGCTTTTGAACATATTAGTGTAATCCAATCCAAAGCAGAGGTCTCCAGCAAACTCGTACCCGCTTTATTGATCTCCACGGAGAGGGGAATGCGGGATTCATCTTCAGGGACTAAAGGAGAAGAAAACAGGCCTAGATTTTAAGTAAATCAGTTTTACGGAGCTGGAAGCTGAAATATGGAGCTGTAGTGAAATACGGAGATAAAGATGCTGAGATGCTTTCAGGTCAGATGGTCAATGCAGAGCTTGTGTTAATACTAAAAGGGTGAAAGAGATACATTTATGACACATGCTAGTAAAACAACGGCAGCGGGAGATAACAACAGATAAAACAGCTAAAGATCAAAGACGGGCTGAGGGTTTTATTATGTGTGGACTCACTGTAAGCACTTCAACACACCATGAGACAGAAGGGTTCAAACAACAGACCAATCTGACATCTACTTTTATGTTCCTAAAAAACATGTAAAACCATTAGCATTGTGTTGCTGCGAAATGAAGTTGAATTTCTTTTTTAAGAAAACACAACATCACCTATAAATATAGTAAATCTCGAATAATCTCAAAGTGGTCTCTTAATTTTTCCACAGCTATGTTTTTGATGACATATTATGGATATTACGGTAGATCTCAAGCAAAACCTGTACATACTTTACTCTGTATTTTTTGGAAGCATGCATTAGATGTGTAGCAGTGGAAACACTAAAGCCTGTAGGAAATGTTGTGGGTCAGCTTAGAAAAGAATGTGATTGGCCAGCCAGCCGTAAATGTGATGCTGCCAAACCCAGTGTGAGCCTGTCTGTCACTCAGCCTGTAAGACCCGCCTCCCTGCCAAAAACTCACACATGGTGACTGGAGGTCATACAGGCATCACACAGCGTATGTAATACTAACCTAAACTCGCCCAACAAACACCAGCTTCCAATGGTTGTTGTTTTAAGTGTGTTTGTGTTTTATTCCATTAAAGGGACTTTTTTAAGATGACAAATAAATCTTTGGTGTCCCCAGAGCACATATGTGAAGTTTTAGCTCAAAATACCATATAAATAATTTATTATAGCATGTTAAAATTGGCACTTCATAGGTGTGTGCAAAAATGTGCCGTTTTGGGCGTGTCCTTTAAAATGCAAATGAGCTGATGAAATTAAAACACTGATCACAATGATAGTGATTTGTTGCAATTAAAACTCAATTGTGCTTCTCTCTGCACTAAATGGCAGTGCTGTGATTGGATAGTGCAGATTAAGGGGTGGTATTATTATAATAATAAGAGCTCCTTATGACATCATAAGGAGAGCCAAATTGCAACAACCTATTTTTTCATGTGCTTGTAGAGAATGGTTTACCAAAACTAAGTTACTGGGTTGATCTTTATCACATTTTCTAGGTTGATAAAAGCACTGGGGACCCAATCATAGCACTTAAACATGTGAAAAGTCTGATTTTCATGGCATGGCCCCTTTAAAGGTGCTGTAGAATGTAAAACTGTAGTCATAGATGAATAATAAGAGTTGTGTACATGATAATGACAAGTCCCAAACACGATTGTTTCCTCCTGCTTATTTAAACCTTGTGCATGCAAATGATTGCTGGAAAACAGACCAATCTCATCATAACACCGACTGTGACGTTACAGTTGAGATGTACGCCACAACATTGAATTACACATTAATTACAATGTTGTTACAATGATAAAACAAAGTTGTGACTGCTGAGTTAGCGCTATATGCTAGTTAATGCTAAATGCTAGCGTTTAGCCTGAAGCAGCTCCATACTGAAAAAACCCAAACTTACCACTCAGAAACGTCCATTAACAATCTCCAAACAATTAATTATTCCTCAAAATCTGCTACAGACTCAAACATAAGATCTGTTTACACACACACACAGAGCTACTGAAGGAGAAACAGCCAATCAGAGCAGAGCTCAACATTATTATTCATGATCATTCCAAATAAGGTAAAAATAAACAAGACAAATCCAAGGGTTATAAATTGACATCTCTGGATCATTTTTGCACTTAATAAAGCCACAAACCTACTATGTAGATATCAGACAACAATTTAACAGATTGTATCAATGCATTCTTTGGCACCTTTAACCAGTGTTTGTCTGGTTAATGATATGCTTACGCAGACTGATGATATTACAATAACGTCCATTAAACCACAACACAATCTGATGTGATTATAATCCATTACGATGAGGTGAGCATCACTGCCATCCCTATGGAAATTAAAGCACACGGGTGCAAATGTCTACTGTAGGGGGAAAACGCATTCAGTACCTATTAAAGGTGAAGTGTGTAATTGGCCAATGGAGACAGGGACATCGACCTTTGAATGTCTCATAGCTGAGGGTGCATTACAACGGAATATTACACATTTTCCTGTTAAAAGATTTGCTGGAGAAACTTAAACAAAATATTTCCACCATTCCAGCAGTTCGCACAAGAATGTTGGTGGTTGTTGTGAACTGAAACCATGTTTGTGTTTTTGGCATTTACATAATGCCAGAACTGTCCAAATGCCTATCTGGAAAGTATGTTTGTGCCCGTGGAGGTTTCTGATTAACTACAGCCCTAAACAATACGTCCCCAATGGAGGAGAAAAGTGGAACCCCAATGAATCGAATGCGATTTAACTCCCACGGTGTAGCGTTGAAATGTTATTATTTTTCATCTATTGAGCAAGAAATAAATGTGTATCTTTGTAATATCATCATTTTGAATATAGAAGCAGCAATAGTACAGCCGACTTCAGTCTACAAAGCCAAAGTTTGTTATTGTTTGGCGATCGCATGCCGGTCTCCAGCTGCGTATCGGGTTTTATCTTCCATGGTGGTCTTATTTACAAACTCTAGTAAGAGGTGAGCTGTACAGATGAGTCACTTATAAAACTCCATCTTTTATTCATATGGGAGCTATATGAAATTCCTTTAATCTACAAAACGCAACAATATGACAAATACTCGCTGCCAATAAAGGCACACTAATCAAAATCTTCTGAAAACAAAAGCAGAGGAATGTCACAGATTCATTTCATAAGAAAAGAGAAAAGGCCCTTCATCTGATGATGTTTGCCCCCTAGTGGAGCACACGAGAAACTACAGCCTTTGGCTGATGATCAATGGGCCCTTAGGCAACAGCACACTCAGCATTTACTTCATTCAAAGTGGGCACAAATCTGGGATGAAATTATGTCTTTGGACTCAAAGAGAAACAGACGTGATGCCAACGTGACCAACACAGCACCAGAAAAGCATGTCAAACAGCTTTTAATAAAATCACTTGTAAGATTTCGCAGAAACATGATGACAGCTTGGTGCCAGGAAAAATCACATAGTTATGAAGATAAACATGTCGGAAACAAAATAGGACTGGACTTTCTCATGTTTCTGTCTTCAGTAGCAGCACATAGAGGTAAAAGATTTAAAATCAGAAACGTACAGCCACTTAACCACTGCGTTCAACACGTAACCACGGTGCAGATGAAGAGCTATAAAGATCAGATTACAAAACAGAAAGGTCTCGTTTTAATCTGCATTTTAACTCATTTTGTCAAAACTTTCATCAGACCAGCCAAAACACAGATCATCTTAACACCGTGCAACATTTTTATATGAACACACATATGACTTCGAATTAACGCACTGAAAATCTGCTCAGACAACCACATCAAGCTCTTATACTGTAACCTCATAACACACATTCACGGCCATCCAAGGGTTTTTCCGTCTATTTCGCTGGCAAACTCAGAAAATGCTCCATAAATCTCCACCGCACACCCTTTATTTCCACTACTGAAATAACGTGGCGTATGTTCTTCTTACCTTCTTCCTGGGCTGCCATTTCATCATATTTGTAAACCAGAAATGAACAGCATCAAAACATCACGATGGCAGAGACGTGGGATTCAGGATGAGAGTTGTACAGACATAAAGTCACAGCGTCTCCGGACGGCGGTTTCATGACGCGCAATCGGTGCGTAAAAGCGCAGTCCACTGAGTGTCCTCTGAATAATCCAACAGACGAAGAATATCGGCTTTAACACTGTACTGTTAGTTTTATTGTTATTTAAACAGATGCCGATGGTTAAAAATAACTCCAGAGCGCGTTTTGGCACACTATTTGCGCACACATTCGCCCCCCATCGTTCGCTTTGGATAGACGGCGGCTTCTCTCGGGATGTACAGTGAGATCAGACTGAAGAAAAGAGGGAAAAAACTTTCCGTTCCGATAAATGTAGGGCGCGTTTTTCTCCTAAACGATACGCTTGCCTTTAGATGTCACGCATAAATCGTTTAATAGCGCGCGACGAGACCGGTGGAAAAGCGCAAAAGTTCTGGACAAAGCGAATATGGAGCGTTGAAGGAAAATATTCCCAAAATCACAGCGGATTTAGATTCCAGAGACGATGCGTAATTCTGCTACAGAAAACCCTTGAAACATTCGGGAATAGACGAATCCACTTGGAGAGAAGTCGAAGAGGAGGAGTGGAAAAGATAAACAAAAAATCCTCGGTATTTTAGAGTTAGAGAGAGAAGGAAATCCTCCGACAGCGTAAAACTGAAGCGCAGGACACTAATAACTTCCTTCCCTACTGCGCCTCTGCGCTGGAGAGCTGAGGGGAGACGCGCACTGCTGGGTCATAGAGCCGCTGTATTACTACATACTGTACTATATAAACCCTACTGCTGCTGCTGCTGCTGCTAAAGGCAGATGATAAAACAACCAGAGCACAAACCCAAAATCCCCAAACTGTCCATTCATGACATCTGATAAAACACAAGTTCAAAGAAATAAACTCAGTGCTTGAGAGACAGAAAATGTGCAGAATGGAGTAGCCTACTTACTGAACCCTGCGTAGTATACATCTTATTTTAAACAAAAGCAGACATTATTTCACAAATAAATAGTTCATGCATACTTAAATATAAAGAACAGCAAAAATTGAGAAAATGTGCATTAATGGGCTACTCGCTCTTTTTATTGATTTATTAGTTATTAGTGGGTAGACATTAATAAAGATTATAATTCAAAACAGATCATTAATATATATTATTCATTTAAATATTACTATTTATGGAAACACAAATTACAGCTCCATGACATCTGAATGTATATTAGCCAATGATGTGTTAAGTATTACATAATGTAATGATGTTTGTTAACGACTTGTTAATGAAAATGATCACCACAGTGATTGCTCTGGCCGACATATATCAGTACAGTACTGAGCGGATTATTGCATTTAGTTTGTATAAAGGTGTCCTGAATTGCAGAAACACACTGGAAATAAAAGGTGTCCTGAACTGAATGCCCTAAATATTTTGTTGACAAGTGCATATGGTTTATTTCAGTCTTTGGTTTTATTTAGAAAGATCCCGCTCCTTCTAAATTCCAGTCCGGTCCAGCGTATGTTTATCAAAGCCAAATCAATTACAGCATTCTTTGCTCACTGCCGATAATAGCTCACTGTAATGTGACACCTGTTTTGCAGGCTTTGTCCGTCGATGTCCGCCTTTAAAGATTTATCTCTGCTTGTTTACCTTGGTTTTGGCCTCTTAAGAGAGATTTAGGAGATTCCTCGTGTCCACACTTGGCAAATTATCTTTAACCCTTAATATTATTATTCTGAGGTCTTATTTCAAAGAGTAAGAATGTCACTCTGTGTGCTGATGGACACGAAGAGATCAGACCCGCGTCTTTCATAGCAACTGGATGTTCGAAAATAAATGCCTCTAGTGTAGTTCAACTGTGTGTCATTTCCTCCATTTGCACACAAAACCCATTGTGTTCGTCGTGTTTTATTTCTAAACAAACGTTATGGACATTGGCTACTCCACAGTGAAAAGTAACACACACATGCGCACAAACAAACAAACACGTGCACTTCAAGAAAGAAATTACTCATCTTGTGCCAAACCCGTATGACATTTTCCTTTCATTCAACACAAAAGGAGAAATATTACAGTTTTTTATATCTTTTCCATACAGTGACAGTGCACACCTGTCAACCTACTAAAAAAGGACAAAAGCGTCATTACATGTCTCAAACTTGATTTTAGACATTGAGTAGTACATGATGAATTATTTCCTTTAACAGCAGTGTAACAACATTACAAGTGTGAACAAATATAAATGACCTCCATTAGTTTCACCTAGAAATAAAGGCACAGATGTTGTGCTTCAGTTTCAGTTTGAGGTGACAGATTGGACATTGTTAACAAACAATGAAGATAAACTATGTGCCACATTATGCATTTAAGAATTAGCAATAAAACTTCATTAACAGAGCACCTGTCTAACGTCGAGATATCAAAATAATATTAGGTCACTTTTGAGCGGTTTAAAACTCATGTTATTATTGTGGTATTGGCTTAAAGACGAGCCATTGCATTTGCATAACACCAGACTGTGTCAAGCATCATTAATACTATTGCTTATGCTTATTTAAACCTTAACTTTGGTGTGTAAATGTCCATGTTTGTGCTACAGACATTTGAGATTCATATCATGTGGCTTATTGAGAAGAAATGTTGAAATTTTTATACATTGGAAAAAATATGGCAATGCTGTGTGCAAGTTTAATCAAATTGCTTATGCAAGTCAATTGAACCTACTATTTTAAGTTTTTGACTAGTATAAAATTATTTAATTTTATTTGTTAAGTTAAAGCAGTGGCTCTCAAACTCATCGGTTCATCCTGTCGCCCCCACCCCAAAGAAAATTAATTAATACAGCTTAGCAACCACACGGCCAATGTCAATAACCAACCACAACAGATAAACATCACTGATGTCTTCTTCAGAAAATGTAAAAAATCCCGTTTTCAATAGTTCAAACTTTCATTGCAGCAAAAGCAAACATGGAAAATGCTGGAATTGATCAACAGGAACAAGCACAACGGTGTCAGTGGAAACAGATTTCTAAAAAAAACCTAAGCTGTATTGAATCTGTTTATCCAATCATGACAACACAGGACACAAACCTTTATAAACCTCTTCTGTTGACTTACAAACATCTGTACTGTAGGTCTTCTGCTTGTACCAAAAAACAAATCAGGGTGAGCGGGGCACAAACTAACACAATGTAAATATTATTCTTCATCAAAGTGATATCTGTTAATACTAAACAGTATAAGAGGAAATAACTCACTGTTATGATTTTTTTGTCTTATTGTGCAGCCCTTTCAAAAAATGCATTAATGCATAATACAAGTATGTACAAGAATACAATGTGTGGATATCTATAAATATATAAACAATATCCACCTTTAGTATATAGACAGAATTTGATTGAATTATTTCCCTACTATTGATAAATAGCTGTGATAAAACTTAAAAATATGCCAACATGTCCATTTTTCCATCACATTATGACTTTGAGCTCATAAGTAAAAATATCTCAAGATGAATTGAATTCAACAGGAGCCTACAAAGCTCATTTGGTCACTTGCAGCATCAAAGATGAAGAGCTTTAATAAAGAGATGGCTTTAATAAAATGCCAATAAGGGGAGTAGCACAGTGGCTCTTTGGGTAGGTGTTGGAGTTTTCATGTGTCAGCGTGGGTTTACTCCTGGTAGCCTGGTTTTTATCCAAAGATATGCAGGTTAGGTGCCAAATTGTCCCTAAGGGGGCGTGTACACCAAAGCATTTAAATGCAGCTGAAAACACCAGGCGGACGCGACTGTGGGCACTTGCCAAAGTTTTTTCAGCTGAGCACTTTGGTTTCTGCTTTGTTTATCAGACATTGAGCCAGTTGGTTGTTATGATATTTGTCCCGCCCCTTCTCCACTTTGATTGGATGGCCGAGTGAGAAGTGACATTGATAAGCTGAGCGTTTCACCAAAAGTAGACATTTTTACAACTCCAGCGTTAAGCGCAGAAAAAATGGCGAACGCCAGCTGCGTTTTTGGAAAGCACAGCACTTCCATTGGACACATTTGAAAACATAGATTATAGATTGTATAGATTATAGTGTATAGATCAGGGGTCTTCAAACTTTTTGTGAGCAAGGGCTACCACAATGGATAAAACAATCTGGAGGGCTACTTTTTTTATATAGTCTACTCAAAACTTTTTTCTTTTATTTGTTGATATGTTTTATCATTGTTTAAAATGTTAACATACATAAAAGAAGTCAAGCTAATATATAAAATATGTAATAAGTGAGGAATAATTGACGACGGGCCATTGAATTATAAAAAAGCACACCCAAGGTGGTAATGCTTCACGTCGTGCCGTTACACCGCGGGTGTGCATTATTTTCAAATAATTCAAAGGACCGGAGTCAATTATTCCTCTTATACCACGGTTACCACAAACATTGCTCTGGTGCCTATTTTTAAGACATTTGAAAAGTTAGGTGTGCGGTTATCGAAAAATAATGCATACCCATGGAACATTTCTCAACCAATCAGAATACAGCATTCAACAGACCTGTGGTATAAATAAATATTGAAATTGAGACTATGAACAGAATGTGCTGTGGCGGGCACCTCTCAGACTCTGTGCGAGGCAACCTGGTGCCCATGGGCACGATGTTGGGGATCACTGGTATAGATTAATTTAAGCATAGATTAACCAATACCCAGGATGAAAATAGCAATAAATGCTGATGTGATGTTAAGAAACAATAAATAAATAAATAAAATGCCAAGAAGCAAAATTTGCAGTTAATAAATAAAGCAACAAATACGTGCTGCAGACTCATGTTTGTGTTTGTAGAAAATCCCTCTAGGTTTGTTTTCAACCAAATGAAACGCAAGTTTAAAGGAATTTTCATAAACAAGAATATTGAAATATATTCCGAAGGTTTGGAGATCTTGGAAAACATCCTCTTGTGTGTGTGACGCTGTGTTTGACAGTGAGACCTGTGGGCTATAATGAGAGCTGATAATTAATGTTGTGTAGCGTATCTCACAGCTCCAGTGTCTCTATCTCCAGTGAACAGCTCAAATCTGAATCACTGACGGTCGAAGAAGAGGGCGGGCGTGAAACAGACACTTCAACTCCACACAATAAAGATGCAACAAGCCTTTCTAAGACCAACAGCTGCTCCACCTTCTCTCTCCGACCACTAATGGCTCTCGATTGAACCCTGGATCTCTGATGAAGATGTATTGAGTTCTTGGGTCCCCTGGAGATCCACCGTCCAATTCCCATGGGGAAAAGTTGGGTCACCCGGGTCATATTCTGATGTAGACCGCCCATGAGGGACAGAGGGAGGTCAGAAAGACTCATCTTAGATACAAACTCCTGAAGAAACTGTGGTGGATGACAATAGAGTTACAAAATGTGTACACTTGTGTACTCAAAATAAAGGTGCTTTAACGGTTCTTTACAGCGATGCCGTACTGTGCATGTACATTATCAGTGACTTTGTCACTGTGTGTCGCTTGTCTCTTTCAATTAGGTAGTTAGGATGTGTTCCTAATTCTGGTTGTCCAACTTGTCCTAGTAAAAATTATAAATAAATGTGACCCTGGACCACAAATCCAGTCATAGTCACACAGGTATATTTGTAGCAATTGTCAACAATACATTGTATGGGTTGAAATTATCGAAAATCATTAGGATATTAAAGGTGTAGCAGAGGATTTTCTCGAATTTTAGAAAAGAACTGCCTTCTCCATTTTTTTTAAAGAAAATGCAGTTGCGCAACACTCCTGATTGACAACTAGGAGGACCAATCGTTTTGATGATCCACCCAGAAAAAGAAAATCCTCCGCAATACCTTTAAGTAAGGATCATGCTTCATTGTAAATTTCCTACCATTATATTTATAATTAGTAATATGTGTTGCTAAGGACTTCATTTGGATGACTTTAAAGGCGATTTTCTCAATATTTCAATTTTTGCACCATCAGATTCCAGATTTTCCTATCCTAACAAACCAATGGAAAACTTATTTATTCAGCTTTCGGATGATGAATAAATATAAATTTGCCAACAGTAATCGCCTAGCTTTCATTGAAATTTCATTTACAGGTTCTAGGGGTGGGACGGTTGTCATGACCACCGCACCACCGCGGTGGTGCAATGCCACCGCAGTGGTGAAGTGCCACCGGCGGTTGTGTGACGTCACATATCAGGTGAATGATTAAACAAAATAATAAGTAAAAATTGCAGGTTTTTTTACACGTGAAATAATAATAACAAAAGTTGTACAGTAATTTAAAGCCTAAGATACAAATTTATAACATTGTTTTATGTTAATACACAAATCTCCGCTACATTACCATGTATGGCGTTTCCACTAAACTGGTGGATTTTAGCATAACTCAGCACGTTGGAGTTTAGCCATGTCACTGTGTTGTGCGTCTGCTTTAGTTTCTTTTGGTCTCCAGTGACAGTGATACATACACATCACATTTGTCTTTTGTTGTGAAATAAAAATTTTACCAGGTTAAAGTCGCGCGCATCAGGAAGCGCATTTAGTGAAACTTTATTTTCTTTCACCATTTAAACCATCTTAACCCCCCCATGGACCCCACCACCGCAACACCGGCGGTTGTTGTTGATGGTTCCACCGCGGTGGTAAAAATTTGCCACCGTCACAGCCCTAACAGGTTCTTTAAAGCGGATCTTTAATCTAAAGAACCTTTTAACACCACAAATAACCTTTCGTGATTGAAAGGCTCTTTATTGAACCATTTAGCCCAAAATGGTTCTTCTATGACATCATGCAACACCTTTATTTTATTTTTGTGTTTGTGGAGTTTAATGGTGAGCGGGGCACAAACTAACCAAAGATTAATTGTAACAGAGCTACTTTACATATATATATATATATATATATATATATATATATATATATATATATATATATATATATATATATATATATATATACACACACACATGGCCGATCAATCTGTGCTTTTGGTCTTTTTCTATAACTGTCAGAAGATCTCCTGTGAATTTGTGAAAAGTGTTGATGTGTTTTGGTTAAAATATATATATATTTCTGAGTTGGGTGTGTAAGTCACCAAATCCAACCTTATATTATTTTAATCACTTGTTACCTAAAACATAACACCATTTTAAAACATGTCAGCAACTTCTAGTAACTGAGCTGGGATTGAAAAAATTTTTACACAACGGGGTTAGTTGTCACACAGTGTTTAAGGAAGCCTCAGGTATACAATGATAATGAAATGAAAACAATGTAAATACTATTCATCAAAATGATAAATGTTCATACAATATCAGGGGAAATAACTCACTATTATTATTTTTTGTCTTCTCTTTCAATAAAATCTATTTCTATGCATTGCTGCATTATAGATGGATGGTTAGATAAAGGATGATGGATGGATGAATTTGTGGATATCTATCTATTATAGGCAGATATATAAACAATATCCACCTTTAGTATATAGACAGAATTTGATTGAATTATTTGTGTTTCAACTAAATTTTCCCACCTATGGGGTAACGTTTGCACTCCTGTCACTTTCAGTGTAATTGTACGATAAAAGTAGATCACACAAACAAACTTTAAGTGTTCATTTGTAGCAGAGATATGTGTTGATTGTGTAAAAACAAAGATTAAATCAAACTTAAAGGATTAGTCAATTTTCTTAAAAAAATTCAGATAATTTAATCACCACCATGTCATCCAAAATGTTGATGTCTTTCTTTGTTCAGTTGAGAAAATTTTTTGTTTTTTTGAGGAAAACATTACAAGATTTTTCTTATTTTAATGGACTTTAATGGACCCCAACACGTAACAGATTTAATGGAGTTTAAAATTGTAGTTTCAAAGGACTCTAAACGATCCCATACGAGGCATAAGGGTCTTATCTAGCGAAACCATTGTCATTTTTAGAGCCCGACCGATTTATCGTTTTGCCGATTTTATCGGCCGATATGAGCCTGTCGCAGATATATCTGTATCGGCGTATAAGCTGCAGATATGAAGCCGATATGAATGTTCCTTACAGAAGACACTAAATGCTTTTGAAAGATGTAAGTACTTGTTTGTCCAGCAAAGTGCGCCCTACTGGTTGCTAATGGTGACCCAGGTCACTCACTGTAGTGACACCAGCCAACCCCCCTTCACTTCAGTCAGTCCCTCAGTTCAGGTGGAGGCAGTCACGCGGTTTCTTCACAACATTTTACACCTGGTATTAAGACGCGCTTTGGTCGATTGGATTATAAGTGGACGAGAAAGACACATTCCGGTTTACATTTGGTGTTTTTAATCAGTCCCTTTTGTCCACTTGCGAGTTGTTTAAAACGCAAGCGGAAGAAATGACGCGAGGCGGAGAAAGGACGCGCTTTAACTGACGCGCAGTCTGTGGGAGTACAGCTGCTTGTGCTGTTACTGAACATGCTCATTTCAAAGCAATTGATTAAATAAGCACGCGCAACTTTACACCCTCGCTAAATTAAAGAGGCGGAGAGCAGACACTTTAGTTTTATAAAAGATTAAAGTCCCGGCAGAACACTGTGGGTTCGTGTTATAAAAACGTTGTGCAGTACATTAAACATAAGCCTACATCAGTATGTTGTCAGCAAGTCAAGCATTGTCGTCTTTACGGTAAGTTTCTAATTAATTTGTGAAGTACATAACTTTTTGTAAAGCTAATAAACAATGACTTTATAAGTTTCCATTTTCAAAATAAGCCAAATACAACATTATTCTCGTCAAAACTGACAATCATTTAAGTTATATGTATTTTGTTTTGTTTGTGTTTTAAAGTTATTTATAATTAGTCAAGTTTACTGTTTTGTGCACTTATATTAGAATCATTTTGGATAATAAAGTTTATTGTTAACTTGTAAAACACACCTGCCTATATTACATATCTTTGTCACGTCATTTTAAGTGTTTGATAACCACATTTGTGAGTGATCATTGCAAAAAAAGTATTTATATATAGTATATTCTGTTAATGTATATAGTGTATTATATGTACAGTAGCCTGCTGTAGTATAATATACTGTAGTATATGTGTACTGTACTATAATATACACATAAAGAATATCGGCCGATATATCGTTATTGGTCTTTTTTACTCCCTAATATCTGTATCGGCATCGGCCCCAAAAAATGCATATCGGTCGGGCTCTAGTCATTTTTGTCAAGAAAAATAAAAAATTATGCACTTTTAAACCACAACTTCTCGTCTTCATTCGGTTCTGTGACGCGGCAGCGCAACCTCACTTAATACGTCATCATGTCAAGAGGTCACGGATGAAGTATCGAAACTACGCCCCAGTGTTTACAAGTGTGTAGTAAGAGGATCGTTCCGACATTGTTGTATGTGGAATGATACTCATTCATGTCTTTGTGTCAGTTTATTGTTTAAAATGGTCCGCAAATGTGCGTTTCATATATGTAACACGTGACCTTTTTACGCAACTACGTGAGGTCGCGCTGGCGCGTCACAGGACCGTAGATAGACGAGAAGTTATGGTTTAAAAGTGCATATTTTTATGATTCTTGCCAAAAATGGCAATCGTTTCGCTAGATAAGATTTTATGCCTTGTTTGGGATCGTTTAGAGTTCTTTGAAACTGCGTTGAAACTGCAATTTTAAACTGCATTAAAACTGTTAAGTGTTGAGGTCCATTAAAGTCCATTAAAATGAGAAAAATCCTGGAATGTTTTCCTCAAAAAATAATAATGGCAAAAAATATTTTTTTCTCAACTAAACAAAGCGTCTTCCAAGTTTAGAACAAGCAACAAAAGACGTTTCATAATTTATAATTACATTTGTGTAACACACGTGACTATTTCCGTGAGGTATGTGCCTTTAAAAAAGATCTCCTGTGACATTAGGTTGTAAAACCCTGTTTGGATCTAATTGGAAGCTTTATTTTTAAGAGTGTGGTCAACCAAGCAAGAATATAGACTGGTGGGAAACATTCCCTGAGGAGAAACTCTCTCTCTTTCTCTCTTACAGACCCATCAAACTGTCTACCAATATTAGATATGCTGACCTTACAGACAGATTATTTGCCTCTGCCCTAGGCTACTCAAATGACCCCGGGGGCAATTAGATTTAAAACAGAATTACCTTCGGGTTCAGGGGGTCTTTTGTTCTCACGACTGCTAATTTAATCTGTTCAAAGCTGCGTTCTGTTTGTGTATCCAGTTAAGTTTCGCTGGTCGGCATTGAAGTCTGTAAACACAGTGTTGAGTTTAAACCGAGCGTATGAGATTCGACGACCTCCTGGAGCTGTGCCACTATTGTGTAGCACCATCAGCCCATAAAAACAGCCTTCGATCGGGTGATTGTGCTATTGTCATCTCGAGAGGATGCTTGGGTTTGTGTTTTCACATTTTCAACAAAAAAAAACATTCGATTTATGCCTGAATGGTTCAATATACACCAAAGTACTCTATTCTTCCACTTGAAAACTAAAAGGTAGACTTTCTAGTAAACAAGCTCTCTCTGTTTTGCGCAATATGCATAATTATACATTTATGTTGCGAGGCCGTAACAACACACAACCCTCGTTTAAAATTCAACAGTTTAATCAATAATTCATATATCGTCAAACACGCCCTGTGCTCCTCTGACAAATGTTGAGGTTTTTCCCATCACCCCTATTTAGTCCCAAGGGTGCCACTGTTGTTAAGATACTAAATGAATATCCACCGTTAAAACGAGGCGACGCCATTAAAGAAAATTAGGGCCGATGAGACAGATGCTATAAACAAAGCACAGCCGATCCTTCAAGAGGAACCGGCGAAAGAAATAAGGTTAACATTACATTTAAAAGATGGAAGTCACTTCACCTGTTAATCTAACCGCTTTTATATAATTTTTTTGTCTTTGTAATATAGGACTCACGAACACTTGCTAATACCAATTGGATATAACAAGATTGAGCACTGCTATTACTATGAATAGGGGGCAATATGAAGTCCCGCTGTTCAGTTGAAAAAACCAATCATCAATCGATAAAGACTGATGATGATTATCTGGAGGTAGGGCTCTGTACAGAGTCGCATAAGGTGCACATGCAAAGTCGCTGAAATGATCTCGAAGAAGGTGTTTTAGTGCAATTTGAACATAAGAAACAAAGGTTATGGTACAATGGATGTCAGGTTTAATTGTTGGTCATAAATATGCTGTTGAACTCTTTCCCCACCATTAACAAGTTATTTCGTCAATCCACAATACTGCCATTGTCCACCAGGTGGCTCTTTTGCAACTTATAAAACCCGGAAGTATCGCCCTAGGGCAAAACAGCTGTATGTCCATCTAAGTTTTGAGGATCGCTCTGCATCTGATCTCTATCAAAAGTCCTTTAAAAAAAAAAAAAATTATTTCAGCTTTTTGCTCAAAATTGGGTTGTTTTTGAAGAAACCTACCTATATTTGAGTGGTTATAAAAAGAGAACTAATGAAGGTAGTATGAAACTTTTTTTTGTTTGAAAGTAGAGGGTCTGTTTTTTTATTTAATATATTGTATGTTTATATATTTAAAGAAGAGCATTTTCTGTGCGGCATTTAACTTTTGTAAAAATCATGAAAAATGCTGGCGGGGAAAGAGTTAATTGTGATTTTAACACTTCATTTTAGAGATATCTGTCATTCAAATCGATAGGACTGCCTGGAGGCGTTGTAAACATGACCGCCTAGTGGTGCGACTTCCCTAAAGGGGCTTTGCTAATACCCATGGTTAAAGACATTTAGTCAGAGATTGGAGAGGTGGGTCCTTAGCAACCACATAGCAACACTGTAGCAGGGCCCTAGCGACCACCTGTTAACATTTTAGCATCTACTCAGAAGACCCTAGAAACTGCATATGCACAGCAATGCCCTAACAACCAGCCATGACACTGTGACAATGAGTTCAGCTCGGCCAATCACATTCTCTTCAGAAAACACAAAAATCTAGGCCGCATCCGAAATCACTTACTGTGACAATACATACTAAATCGGATGAAGTATCTACTGCTTTATCATTAAAACAGTATGTACTATATACTGTAGTAGTATGGCATTTTTCAACATACTGCATCTGCCATGTTTTTATTGTCATGTGACCTGTATGTCCTTTGACTTATGACGTAATCAGAACAACCCCGACCATAATTTAGGATTAACAAGAAAATTAAATACATTTCTCTGTCTGTTTCTCAATTCTTAGAATGCAAAGAACGGACTTGCGTTCTCGTGGAGACTGGTCTTGCCAGGCGACCTTGGAAGAACGAACTCAGAAGGTCGCGAGAACACAGAACGCACTTGTGACAATTGAGATGTGTGCAATCTTTCTGCTGGTTACCTGACCTCCCCAGATTTCAACGCATCCTCGATATCAAGAACACATATTTTCATGCGTCCTCTGTACTTGCGTTCGTGAGAATTGGAATTGAACTTCGACTGTTAATGATGACGTAGAGCGGGGACACAAGGACGCAAGATCGCTGAAGAACGTATATTGAGAAACAGTATTATATTTACTTTTTTTTTTTAATTTTGCGGGTCCTCAGCTCGCATACTCACATTATATGAATCATACCGTAGCAGAGTACGTTTGACCCCAAAGTATGGTTTGTTTGGCTAGTGTGAACGCTTCTTACTGTACCAGGGTACGGTACACTTTACTGTACCCAGGTACACTTTGCACAGGTGATCTCGGGTACGGTTCACTTGATTCGGGGCAGGGTATGCGTGCTGGAATGCGAAACTTCAGCTGTCACTGTAAAACACTTTTATATGCGCAACAAAAATACTAGGGCCGGGACTCGATTAAAAAAATTTATCTAATTAATTAGAGGTTTTGTAATTAATTAATTGAAATTAATCACATATAAATATTTGACCTGAGAACACTGAGAAGTTATTTTTTCACATGGATTTTTTGTATACCATGAATAATGACTGAATACATAAGCTTCAGCAACAAAATAATGTTTATTTTTGTTCAACCAAGTCGTTTTACTCGGAGTCGGGCTAACGTCCACGCTAGCTGCTATATGTTTAGCATTGAGATGATACTTGAGGCTCGATGTGCTGCGGTGATATGTGAATTCCTTGTTGCATAGCTTACACACAACCATGCTCTTATCGACGCTTCCATCCGTTCGTTTTTTATAAAATAATTTCCCATCCACAGGGCCAACCAAGCAATCTCATCAGCTTCTTCGTTCATGTTCACTGTGGTTTGTTGTTGTCTGAAGTCATGAACGCTAGTTGGTGCTCCAGTATAATCGGTCCGCCGAAACTCATCCAAAGAGAAATGTTCCGCGGTGCAAAAATAAGTGCGATTAAAATGCATTAAAAATGTTTAACGCATTATTTTTTGTGTAATTAATTGATCTTAATTAACGCGTTAAAGTCCCGGCCCTATTAGAAATACATGGATATGGATAGATACATCGATAAAATTTCTAACGATACGATGCATAGATGCAACACATAAAATATTGATTGATACCTTCATTTTGACACTCTCCGCATCCTCATTCATTGACATAACGTCCATGTGGACATTTTCTACAACTAGCTCAGTGATTTTCACTATTGCACATTTTGGAACAAAATACTGAAAGACTTGGACTCTTGCCATCGTAAGCTTGATTTTATGTGACATTTTACCCTCATAAATTTTTCTTTATTAAAAGAAATGCATTTTTTTGTTTGTTTGATGTTGTAAATGTTCCAATTGGGAGAGAGATTGTGCCATTTTCAAAGAGTTTAATTAAATGTTTATGTTATATATTTTGGTTGCATTTGTAAGTTATTAAAAATGTAACTGTTTACCTAGGTGCATAATATGAAATATAATTGAATCACATCAAATCGCAATTGCATCGAAGAAGTGTTCGATGCATCGGCAAATATTGCATTGATGGCGGAGAAAATCGATATTGTATCGTATTGAAATAAACTGTCCAGTTGACACCAAATGACCCCAGATAACGGAGGTGTGTTTGACATCATGTGTGCTGCACGAACCAATCAGCTTATTATATTGTAGCAGCTCAAGAGCAGACTGCTCCTAATATGCTTTAAAATATCTCTTGTGGTTATTAATGTCATATCCCAAATGATCTGAACAGTGCGCATGATTTCAAACACACCTAATAAGCCATAAACTCATAATTATGACGAACTCCATCATGCATATCTTTCAGTTTTCTTCAAAACAATCACATATTTTAATGATGCAAGTGTGCTCGGGTACGGTTCGGTTGGGTTAATCTAACCGGAAGTAGTATATCATCCGGGTACTTTTTCCCTGGACACACAACTTGCCTCGCATACTGATTTTCACCTACTGTATAGTATGGAAGTAGGCGATTTCAGATGCAGCACTAGTTCTGTATTTATTTCCATGACTATTAAAATGAACATAAGGATGTTTATCTACAAAGGGATGTACGCTTCTTACATAAAAACACTTCATTCAAAAGACACAAGGCCTTTTAAAGCTGCGTTTAATAATTCATCCTCACTGGATATTGATGTAACGCAGTTCAGCATGCTGTTTAAATCAACATGGCTGTTTAAGAGCAGTTGGATTTCATTTGAAACCAGATCAATAACAACACAGCACTGCGGAGCCACAAACGTACTCTGAAGATGTGAGAAGGGCTTTGTGTGATCCCCTAGTGTTGGGTAAGATAACATTTTCAACTTTGCGTGTTTGTTTCTGATGGGCTATGAAGGGTGTGGGTTAACGTGACTGTTAGTCCATGAAGCCTCGATACAAACGCCAAATATACATCCCACATTTTCATCGTCTTAACACATTCGAGTCCGAACTGCAGCTAGACTATTTTTAGAGTTGGCCCAATTGAAAGACCCACAAAAAGGCTTGACAATCAGACCTTTTTCTCTTGTGTTGATATATTATATTCTCTCCAAAATAGGGCCAGCTGGGGCAGGACATGTTTTATTAAACAGCCAAAAGCCTTTAGTTTAGGTCACACAGACATGGATCATGATTTGCTACCTGTTATTGCTAATCGGCATCAAGGGAAGAACAGTTTCATCTTAGAGAGCATTTCATTACACACCTGCACACAAGTCATCAATTTTTCTCCTCTGTTTTAACAAAAGATAAGGACTTTAAATTGAAAATGCATAGTGTGGATGTATTAAATTCCTCAAAGCTAATAAACATGAACTAAAAGCAATAAAACGTAAAAATAATCTTGCATTTACGGTTAAATGTATCACTGTAAAAAGAAGATACAATTTATCCACTGAGATTTGGATCAAGCTATAAACCAATGGGATGCGTGACTTACATGAAGTGAGCAATCAGCCGTGAGAGGAAATCGAGCTGGATTCATGACAGAGCTTCACACACCTGGTACTCACACAGCTCTTAATGTAAAACGTGTAACTCGCACGCCCGTGAAGGTGTCAAAGTTGCTCGACAGCCTCTTATGGAGCAAATGAAGCCATGATGAGGTGTGGGACACTGTGGGTAATGGGTAAGCACCGGATTTATATACGGTAACACGGGTTATTGGGTTCAGGTGTGTACGTACTCTTTAAAATAAAGGCTCCAACTAAAAGAAGAAAATGTATAGGATATCTTTTTAAAGGTGCCGTAGAATGTAAAACTGTAGGCATAGATTAATAAAACGAGCTATGGTAATGACATATCATCACGATTGTTTTCTCCTTCTTATGTAAACCTCATGCATACAAAACACCGCTGGAAAACAGACCAATCTCAACATAACACCAACTGTGACGTTACAGTCAAAAAATTTATATTAAATTACACATTACATTAAGTACAATGTTGTTACAATGCTAAAAACAACGTTGTGACTGCTGAGTTAGCGATATATGCTAGTTAATGCATTGTGCTAACATTTATGCTGAAGTTCTACTATTGACTAGGGCTGGGAAAACGCAAAATACGTTGACGCAAAATATGCACGTCGATTCGTCAGACCCAAAATGGCGGCGCCATATAGTAGAAGCAACACGAGTGGCTCCAGTCCACGCCGGTTTCACACAAGTGTCAAAACCGCCGCCATCTTGGAACAGGGGTCTTGTCATAGGAAGTAGCTAGGTAAAGCTGCTATCTCCGCCTGCACTTCGAATTCATGGACGATGCCCGACTTTTGTGCTGCGTATTGATGTTAGGCCTACTAGCACTATGCATTAAAGTTAGAAAAAGAAAATTTTCAAAATATCAAAACTTGTATTTTTTTCTGGACTCAATGCTAAATACATGTCTGACTGTTGAAATGAACCAAAAGAAAACCAAGAAAATCGCATTCATGACGATATATGGTGATTTTATTTCCGTTACACCATTGCGGACTGATAAAATGAATGGTTAGATTAATCGATGCATCGAAAAAATAATCACTAGATTAATCGTTAAAAAAATATTAGTTTATTTTTTTTCTTTTTTTATCAGCCCTACTATTGACGTTACAATTACGTTTTGCAGGTCCATACTGAAAAAAACACAAACTACCACTCAGAAATGTCCATTAACAATCTCCAAACAATTGATTATTCCTCAAAATCTGATACAGACTCAAACATAAGATCTGTTTACACACACACAGAGCTACTGAAGGAGAAACAGCCAATCAGAGCAGAGCTCAACATTATTATTCATGACTCTTCCAAATAAGGTAATAATAGACCATTTCATTTCTAAAGGCAAATCCTAGGGTTGTAAATGGACATTTAAAACTGACTCTGGATCATTGTTGTGCTTAATAAAGCCACATGCCTTCTATCAGAGAATAATTTAACAGATTATTACAATGCATTCTTTGGTAACTTAGTAAAAGCCGTTTTAATTATTTGGCTTTTTAGAAAAGAGCCCTGATGCTTTAAAGAACCCAGAAATCAATATACTGATCTGATGAACCAAACATCAATAACTTCAGCACCTTTTCGAGAACCCACTACAGTCAAAATCATAAAAAACTGAGTATTTTTAAAGGGACAGTGAGTAGGATTTACCCCCATCAAGTGGTGAAATTGTATTTTGCATTCAAACGAACAGTGCTCTCTAGCGCCTCGCTTTTCCAAATTCGTGTTGCAACTACAGTAGCCGTTATGTACCCACTGATCTCCTTGTCCGTTTCAGAGGGGTCACGTGTTCTGAACGAAAACGCATGGGTAGGCCAGTGCTTTTTGGCCCTCTCTGCTCACTCAAAAAAAAAATTTTTGCACCTTGTTTAATTTACTTAAATGAAACAAGTTAATACAACACAATTTTTTATTTTTTTGTCTCAACCTATTTTTATAATGTTCAATCTGCTTAAATTTAAAAAAATTACATGAACTCAATAATTTTATATTGGGACCACATTAATGATTTTTGTTGATATTACTTACTGGGCCGTGAATCTGTATTTCCCAGCATGCTTTGCACGCAACTGCCTTTGGAGAGTATTTTTTTAAATTAAGTGTTATTTTATGCATTTTTAGGTAAAGAGAAAGACTTTATAGTGTTTAATGTTGGTTTATCTTATTGATTTAGAAGATTTTGTGTTATATTTTTACGAATTGTTTGGTTACCATCGTACAGAAGAGTGGCGCTTGTGGTTAAGTTGTGGATGTGACATACGTACTTATTTTAAAAAGCACTAACTGTGTTAATGACTGTTTGAAGATCAGTCTCTTTTCACATGTTCATCCAATGTGTCATTAGCATGCTAACGTGTGCTTATGCTAATTAGTATTATATAGAAACTGACAATTGGTTTAACTAGACTTTTTTGCTTGAATGAACTTGTTTTGTTTTTGTTGAACAGACCAGAAATAATTACGTGGAAAAGTTTTCCTTAACTGAATTTAGTTTATTGAACAAGATATTTTTATGACCAATATAAATATATTTATTAAGTTGGTGCAACAAAAGATTATTTGTTTAAATTAACTTATTGTATTCTTGTTGTACAAGCCTAATCTAATTTCGTGGAAAAGTTTTCCTTAATTCAATTATGTTGATTGAACAAACAATTTTTTTGAGTGTATATCAATACGGCGTAACGACATGTAAGGCTCCTTGGACTTACCCGTTCAATGTTAGCTTAAAAAGAAAAGTCAGTTCATTGGCAGAGGTCATTTGACACCAATAAGGACATATTTATGAATAAAGACATTGATTTTGACTAATAAATCCTACTTACAGTCCCTTTAACGTTTTTGCATATTTACATTAACATGTGAACTTCCTTTATATCACTACAGGGTGTGCAATAGGCGTTCTCATTCTTAAAATTCCAAATAACTCTTGTACAAAGATAAAGTCCAGGAATAACAGGACCGGTCCATGTGGTGCAATCACACGAGCAGGCGTGACAAATAAAGCCGAAACATTTCATGCTTGTTAACTCTGAGAAGCCGCTCTCTCCCAGAGCCACAAAAGAGGGATTTTGCTTATAATCAGGTTCAAGACTTTGATACAAACCTCAAGCCTGCTTTAAACCCATTACGGCCCTCGCGCCCCACGCACATGCGCCTCTGCGGCGGATGCACGTTTGATTCTATAGTACATCAAAAAGAAGAGCGAGAGAAGGGAGTCGCTCTGACACGAAACATCGCTGAAGTTCAAAGACGAGAGAAGGACAGCAGAACTGCAGTTTAAGAATATTTACGACTGCTGAAAGAAGATTTGAGTGTCTGTAACCTTCCATCTTTCTTACAGAACGACAAGCGGGTCAGAATTTAGAAAAGATAAGAAACTACAGGGAGGGTGAGAGAGAAACTCACACAGAGATTGAGTGAAGGAGAAAGAATGCAAGAAAGATAAAACATTATCTGCTACATCACTCTTAAAACATCAAATCACTCGTAAAGGGTCTTCAATGGCTCTTATGTTCAGCTTTCTTTTTCTTATCAAGATGCATTTGGAGTTGCTTATTTTAAATGATAAAGTTCTTGATATTCTGTCATACACAAAAAATGCTGGCTTGTTTTAAATGAACCCAAAAAAATGTATATTTGATACAACAATGGGTTAAAACAACCCAGCATTTGTTGGAGCCGATGGTGTAGTGCGCAGCGCTCCGACATGTGGTGCTTTCGCACTTTCGGCGACCCAAGTTCAATTCACGGCTCATGGTCATTTGCCAGCATTTTGGGTTGAAACAACCCAGCATAGGTCAAATTACAACCCAATGGTTGTAAATAGGTTGAAAATAACCCAGCATTTCACGACTAATCATTTGCAGAATAAAAGTTTTAGTTTACATAATTATTATACACAGTACATCAACAAATATTATGTATATATATAAATACAAACATGTGTATGTATAATTTTAAGGAAAAAACATATTGATATAATAAATATTTATATTTATATATGATATAAATTATATGTAAATATACAAATGTTTATAGACATGCAAATATTTTTTTAAATGTATATATGCATGTGTGTGCATTTATATATACATAATTATTATACACATTACACACACATTTATTATATAAACAAAAACTTTTATTCTGCAAACGATTAGTCGCGAATAATCAGCTCTAGTTATTTCAACGCTATCTCATCGACATTTTTACGAATTTTACGAGGTGGATAATTGGTATTAATTTGTACGACCACATTCATAAATTTTTGTAAGATTTGCCTTGACCCTTGTGACGTTGGGGTTAGGGCCGGGGTTTCATTATTGTTTTTTATGATAATCGCACATTTTTGCATGATTAACTTTGTACACATTCACAGAAATTATCCACTTGTATAATATGAATGAATTCTTGTAAGATGAGGCTTGGGTTTTTTCAACACAACGTGGGTCAAAAAAGGACGAACCCAGCTGTTGGGTTAAATTAGCCAAAAAAAGTTTATTTTTGACCCAACAATGGGTTAAAACAACCCCAACAGGTTGGGTTTGTTCCTCTTTGACCCGATGCTGGTTGAAAATAACCATAGTCACAATAAAATGGAAGTAGCGATTGTCTTATTTTCTGGCGCTGTGACGAATATCCAAGTAAAATGGCTTCTGAAAGGAAAAAGGAAGGGCTGGACTTGAATTTGTCCATCGATTGATTGGATCCGTTGGGTCATGTTGCTATTTGCTAATCTTTGCGATCTTTCCCAGACCCCGCCTACCCGCCATTCCTCAAGACCGAAAGTAAAGAGAGATTGTTTCGAGGAAGGGAGGAGATTTGTGTTTTTTTATTAAAGATTATGAGGGCACATACATTTTTTTTTAAATGCAGTTCATAACATACATCATTGCGTAATTGGGTTATTTTCAACACAGCATTGGGTCAAAAAAGAGCAAATCCGGCCACTGGGTTAAATTAACCAAGAAAATGTTTATTTTTGACCCAACAATGGGTTGAAACAACCCAGCACTTTTGGTTGAAACAACCCAGCCTAGTTTAATTGGGTTCGTTCCTTTTTTACCCAACGCTGGGGGTTGAACATAACCCAGCATTTTTTTACAAACCAGAACTGAGCTATTGAACGGGAGATGATAAACAATAATGGTGATGTCAGCTAAAAGAAACGTTTCAGAAACACAGCAAGTTATTACATTTTAAAGAGAAAAGCTTTTTTTACAGGGAGACATTTATATTACAGTAAGAAATGTGTATAAAGTTCATTCACATTCAATTCACATTTATTTGTATGAGCTTTTCACAGTTACACTGACGCAAAGCAGCTTTACAGGAGGTTTACAGCTTTACATAAATGTGACCCTGCTTGTGAAAACCCAGCTCAAGTCATTTTACAGTGATTTACTCCATCTAAATCTTCATACATAATGTAAAGAGCATTCGGTGTAAATATAATATTCATATTTGTATTATAGACTAATGAATGTCAAAGATTAAAATCTATGAGTGAAATCAAACTTTGATGCTCCTCATCTCATCATAAGATTATAAAACTTTAGTAATTCCACAGACAGGGTCACAATAGTGTTAAAAACTGATTTGAAACATGAATAATAATAACAATGTGGATGAATAGTTAACAGGCTACATTTTGATTTCATGTTGCATTTAAGTGGCTTGTCATGAACAAACAGTGCTTAAAAAAACAAATTATATTCTGAATAAATGTTTATATCAGGTCACAAATCCATATCATTAATTAAAGATAATCAGCTGAATGTTTTAAATAAATTGCAATTACAATCCTTGATGATTCCAACAAATTACACCCAACACGCCCCTTCTCATCAGACAGCGTAATGGAAAATGTATTTACTAAATCTTTATTTACTCAAGTTTAAGGACTTTCATTTACTGCTTTAACAAAAAGAGTCGCACAATGATCGGGAGGCCACACAAAGACATTTATGAACACATCCAGCTTCATAATCGAATTGCTTTCCCACTCCCCACCAAAACAGGCGCCGTACGAGCAGCAAGCGCATTGATCAGGTGAGAAAAGTTATTGCACGGCGGTCCAGTGGGAAATGTGTGCGGGCGTAACCTTGTGTTTATTTCATGCCGAACTCTTTGAAACTTTGCACTAACGTGAAGGAGGCGTCCTCATTACCACCTCACTCCTGATCAAAACTAAACCATATGTGCTAAACCATACTCACAAAATAGACGATCTGTTACATAACATGCTTTCGATCCACGTGTTTTCATCTCTAATGGGAAGTGATGCTGTAATTGCACCGGTTCTGAAATGGCATTGTACCTCGAAATGCATCGGGGCGGGCAGCGCGCCCTCTGAAACCCAATAGCTCACTTTGTCTTTGTAGCAGAGATGCCTGTGATAAGCGAGAGATTCCAGAAAGTGCCATTAAGCCGGCTGCTGACTCACTGGGAGTTCAATGGCTGAAATACATCATATTCTCAGCTCGCATTATCCTCGCCCTCCATCATGCGACGTTCACACAGCTGCTCGCGTGCAGACGTGTCAATAAATATCAAATTTAGTCTCTCATCACACAAGGTCTTAAACGCGTTTGCCAGCCTGGCAGTTTCTTTCACTAGTGAAACCTGACTACGTGTCAAACATTCCCGGCCTTGAACATTACATACAAACTATCTCTCAACACTTTAAGTCTACACCAGCCCTGGAAAGATCTTTTAAATTATAAAAAGCATTTAACTTGATACAGAGTAACAAGATATGGCTTCAAAGAAATTAAACTTCAACTAATTTGTCCTATTTTTGGCTATTTAAGAGAGAAATACCAGGTTATATACAGTAGCTTTTACAGTGAGAGCAGTATTTAGAGCAGACATAAACAGATAAAGTCACGGCATTTACTACGTGTAAACAGATCAGCATTAGCATATGAATGAATGATACACTAAACTGCATTGTTCAACAATATCTGACATGGACACTAGGCTACGATTACCGGATGTGACAAAAATATCAGTGTGGCATCCACCTGTGGTCTTCCAGGCTTCTTTTGGAGGTAATTGTTGCTCCAAGAGATGCCAAGCACTTTTATTACAGCTGTCAGCTGGTGAAATAATAGACTGGTAGGAATAAAGGGACTGTCGCAGATATTGACCCCAAAAATGACATTTACAGACAGATCGTGATGGAGTGAGCAGATATTACGACATGTTATCACAGAGTTCAGGAAAAACAACAAGCTTTAGATGAGAGTAAGGCTATGTTTACGACGACGATGTAGTGAAAAACTGAAAAGTTTTTCTTTTGCATTTATAAAAAAAATTCACAAACACGATAACACTCTCAAAAAGATCGGATCTGCAAAGACGACTAAGGGCCATATTTACTAACAGCTTGCGCCAGCGCAAACCATCATTTTGGCGTTAAATAACGACGCACGGTGGATAATTAGCGCTGAAAAAGTGTGGTCTACTTATTTTTTACGACTGACCTTATTGCATATGCATTTCCACGAGTTTCCCTTTCAGACGCAAAATTTAAGGGAGACAAATATTAAAATGATTCACGCAACGTGATTTACTCATGCTTGCACGTGTGATATTACTGGTATTTGCGTATAATTTAACGCAAATATTACCCTTGGCGCTTTTTTGGAATTGCGCTCTCGCACTCATTTGCCCCATTTAGTAAATCTGGCCCTAAATCCGCTTTGTTGCATATGGCTGGTCAGTAGTTGCCGATGTTACTTGGTCTTTGGAAAAGATTTCAAAAGCATCAAGCAGTTTCGTTGAGGTGGGTTTATTACCCTGGACAATATAGTGCCGAAATTTAGTTGGAGAAGTGTTAATAAACTCAGAATCTTAAGTAGCACAAACACAGTCCTGTAGATTGCCATTGTTGTTTTGATTATACTCGCGAATGCCAATAGACTGAATTATAGGCCTGCAACTAAAAATTATTTTTATATTTGATTACTCTCACAATTATTTTTGCGATTAATCGACTAATCGCACAAAAAAACCAATCTACTCAATTCAATTTTTCACTTATTATAGCTAAATAAACTTTATTTTTATGTTTTACTTAATTAGGGTATTTACGTGTAGAAGTGTACGTTTAAAGTACAGAAGCCACAGATTGAGTTTTACTAGTATAATATTTTGATATTTTAAGCTTTAAAAAAATTGTGCAGCTTTTAAATAGTAAAACATCTTTAAATGTCAAAATATAACTAAACAAAAGATATTGAGTTTTAATCTTCATGGATGTGCTGTTGAGGAAATTTTGCCACAAAATCATTTTAATTTTTAACTTCAGACCTTGATGGGTCCTAACATCGCATCAAAATGACGGTAATGCAGAAGCATGTGACGTCACAAACCAACTAATCAGTAATACAATTTGTTAACAACTATCGATTATTATCAATTAGTTTTTGCAGAACAACTAAATGTACACATGCGCATGATGTTATCGTTATCACAATATCACATTTTTGTAGCTTACATGCAGACGACAAGGCGTTGTCAACAAAAACTTGCACTTTAAAACCCGTCTTCAAAAGTTTGCGTTTTAAGGAACTCAAAATCTCATTGGCCTGTAAACCAACAGCCAAAATGCAAAAAATCTTTCCTAGTTATGGTTGAAATCGTTATACAGTCCCTAATATCTATAGTAAAGAACTAAAATATATATTAATTTCACTGATAACTTAAAATGTTAAATGCTCTCTCATTTTATTAATAAATTAATGTAACTTAATTAGAAATGGCAACATTGTGTTTATTTAACAGTCAAATAGGCATGACCATTGTTGATGCTAAGGACATACATGAAATATGTGGCATACAATATTCTGTGCTTTAATAACAAATCAGATTGGTCAGAAGGTACCATTTCACAAAAAATGATCTCATATATGATTCTGTCAGTGAAACTGTGAATCTGTCATGATTTTCAAAAATATGCAAGAAAAAAAAGTAATAAAATGTTTAATTATCACTTTATTTTCAACAACAAAAAAATAATCCAGTTGCATAGCCAGTAAGAAATATTCATGGTACTTATTATTGATAGATTCAATTCATTGTTTTTTTGGACCCTGTGCAAAACATATCTAAAATTTGGGTTAAAAATGTGCTGCTGGTTTAAGTGATGAGTCACCAGTTGTTATAGTTCACCGAGAAATTAGTCTGCAGGGTGCAAACCACCCGTGTGCCGTGTTCACACATACTGTACTGTACGTGCCGTGAGTGCAGCTTAATCTCACCTTATGATCAAAGCCTTCATGTGCTGCTATTGTAAGTACCTCTCATGGGAAATGAAAGATTAATGTTGACATCAATCGGTCCGTTAAAAAAATCTCTTTATCAGGTCTGAGTTATGCAGAGGAACCACGGTACGTGCACACTTCTTGAAGAACAAAGTGAATCTGGAGGTATTTCAGTAATGTCAAAAACCTGCTCTATCTGCAAGCGTGAATCGTAAAATAATAGCCGTGGAAAGTTTTGGGAAGGTGCCGTTCTTGTCAACGGCTCTCACCCATCATCTTTGTTTTGTTTTTGCTACTGTCAGGATTCACATTCAGGGCTCTCTCGCTCAAGTAGAGCATTTAACGGGCCGCTCTTTACTGACAAACCAATCATCAATCACCAGGTGACTCCGCCCTCTTTTTAACCATACTTAAGGGCTGACAGCCGTTCGGATCACACCATGCGTGACCGGTCATCTAGGTGACATGTTTATTTGAACCTCATCGCACCATGTAAGTGTAATATGATTATCAAGATGTAAATATACAGTAATACCACATAAAGACTGATATGAGGATATCCTGAACTCATAAGTTATGTGTTCTTACTAGGGTTTAAATTTTCCGATTCCGGTTCTAGTTCTGCCTAACGATTCCCGGTTTTAATTCCGATTCCATTATAATAAAAGAAATATAAAAAAAATAATGCACAATACTTAAACATTTCCAAAATTTTGACTTTCTTTTAGGCATGTTTAACACTTAGGGGTTGTGTACACCAAAACTTTTACGCACAGCAACCAACCGGCTCGCAGCTGAAGTATCACAGCTACCAAAGTGCAGAGCGGAAGAAAGCTGGCACTCAGCTGAAAAACAGCTGGCATTCGGCGTCCTCAAGGCGTTTTCAGCCGCGTTTAAAAGTTTTGGTGTGTCCAGCCCCTTAGGGGTTGTGTACACCAAAACTTTTACGCCCGCGGCCGGCGCATGTTTTCAATTGTTTCCAATGGAAGCTCGGCGTTTTTCAAATAAGCCAGCAGCAAGCGGGTTTTTTCCGCGCTGAAAACCGGCGCTCGGCGGTTTTCACGTGCTCGGCGCTGAGAGTCTAGAGTTGAAAGAGATTCAACTTTGGGAGAAAAGCTCCGCTCGTCAATGTCAGTTCTCACACGGCCGCCCAATCACAGTGGAGCAGGGGCGGGACATTACCACAGCAACCAACCGGCTCGCAGCTGAAGTATCACAGCTACCAAAGTGCTCAGCTGAAGAAAGCTGGCACTCAGCTGAAAAACAGCTGGCATTCGGCGTCCTCAAGGCGTTTTCAGCCGCGTTTAAAAGTTTTGGTGTGTCCAGCCCCTTAGGGGCTAGATTTACTAACAGTTTGCGGCAGCGCAAACCATCATTTTGGCGTTATTTATTGACTGTCAGGATTTACTAAAGACGCACAGTGGATAACTGGCGATGAAAAGGTGTGGTCTAGATATTTTTGTGACTGACATTATTGCATATGCATTCTAGGAGTTTCCCTTTTAGACTGAAAATGTATGGGAGGAGCTTATTTAAATGATTCACACAATTTACTAAGGTTGGCGTGTGTGATATGAATGTGATTTGGGCGCTTATTTAACACCAGAAAAAAGCATGTATTAAATAATTTTGCGCTTGAAATGGCTGAAATTGTTGCTAAAAAAGAGGCACAGAGAGGATTGTTACCATGTAACAGTTTATTTGGAATGCCAGAGGAACATATTATTCCAAAATATTGTTTGCCGAGGCATGTTTTTTTATTTGCTGAAGTAAATACAAGAGGAGTCACTAAGTTTCAAAACGTCTTGTAAACCTTCATTTTTGTTCTCCGGATCTTTTAAGTATACTTTGGCTTTGTTAGCTTGGATTACACACTGCAAATTTTCAGCTGAGATGTCCGTGGTGCTGAACTCAAGCGCATCAGGTGTCAGTAGATCACCCGCACCTCATCAGCTCGGCTTGTTTGCAACTAGGGCTGAACGATATGGCCAAACTTTTCATGATATACTTCTTCATTTTGGTCGATACAGTATAAATCCAATAACAGTATGCATATTAAAAAAGCCTCAGGAAAAACTCCTATTACAGTAATATGTGGAGAAAATATTAATAAGTCAAAGTAACTCTAAAACTTTTGAATGGTAGTATTCAATGTTACATACTGTAAGAAAAACTTTAATTTGACGCAAACTAACCCGCACCTCCTTTTCGTACTTCTGAGTGACTGTTTTTTTCTGAGCAAACATTCCAAAGTCCAGAATAGATTCATTGATCGTATGGTGACAATAATATGATTTAATGGGTGGTACAGATGAGCAATTTTAATACGCATTTAAAGCAACACTATGTAGTTTTTTTTACCTTGGAATAATGTCTCTAAAATTATTTCAGTGATAGAATAACTTTTAACTGGACAAATTGTACTGTTGCTGCAACCTGAGCAGCCTCCTAGCTGCTACAAGCACACTCTGAAAGTGGCGGTGGAGGGTAGAGCACACAGCCCCGCCCCTCCCCCTGCCTGCAGAAGAGTGTCTTATACCAGGCACTGTTGCGCTTTTCAACCACATGGAGGAGCTGTGAGTCATTTTTACATGGAAACTACATAGTGTTGCTTTAATCTGCATCCATTTGCTCGCAGTCCCGGAGTTCATGGTTGCTTAACTACAAAATATGCCACACGCTTTGGAGTGAAAAATCGCCTTGACCCACGTTTGTAGACATGACGTGAACAACCACGGGATGCCATAATGTATATTGAAATATCTGAAATGTGTTTAGAAACCATATCACTGTTATCAAAAATATTATACTGCGCAATATAATTTTTTGCAACCCTGAAATTATTTGCGCTGCTCTTAGTAGATTGCGTTGGTCATTATGGAAATCAGCTGTTGCGCCTGTGTTATTTAATTTGCGTTTTTGTAGTAACAATATTTCTATTCCCATCTGTGCTTTCTGGAATCGCAATCTTGTGCTAATTTGCCCTGTTTAGTAAATCTGGCCCAAAATATACAAAGCTTACCTCAGCACACGAGTGTTTTCTGTGGTTAGCTGCGTTAATTTCGTTGCGTTAAGGGGGTCGCACACCGGCCGCGCAGCTCAGCACCGCGTCGAGTCGCGTATAGGACAACTCTGAGGTATCGTAAACTGGAAGTGCACATTAAATAGCGCGAGCTTCGTCAGATAGCGTCTACTTCAAAATGCGAAATATACGTAAGCAGCCAATGTTAATCGCTAATGATTTGAGACAAATATTATGTTATTTAATGTTAAACTATGTGAGTGGCGCTCTGTGGAGCGACAGGGATTTGAGCAACTTCCTGAGTCGTAGCTGGGTGGTGCGGACAGGCTACACCTGTCGATGCCGGTGTGCATATACTCATAGAAAACAATGTGTTTGAGTTTTTTAGAACAGCGCGGCCCTGCGCCGAGCTGAGCTGCGCATCCTGTGTGCGACCCCCTTTAGTGTAAACAGTGGCTCAACTTATTAATATTCATGAGGTAAGACATGGCTATTTAAAGTGACCTCTCCCAGCACTTTCCCGTGCATCGCAGCAGACCCGCTTTTAGAACCGAAACATAAGTATTATGTATCCTTTAAAAAAACAGAACAGAACAGAACAGAACAGAAAAAACAGAGTTCTTACTCAGAACTGGTTCTCGGTTCCCAACCCTAGTTCCTACTGGCACTTATAATTACACACCAGTTTCTCACCGGTAGCTAAAGTTGGTCAGGGCTTCCTCAATAAATAAACGTAACTAGGTCATGATTTAAAGATACACTCGCAAATTTAACAAAAATATAATTTTATGTCACCAAAAATAGTACAGATTTAGTGCTTAGTGTACTGGAAGGTGCAGAGCTTTAAACCTACAGAAATCATTCATTAATGAAATGTTAAGCAGTCTCAGACGTTGAGCGTGAAGAGATCCTGCGGTGATGTTGTGTTTGGAGGCAAGCTAATGCAGGGTGATGTAACGGCAATGTAAAGCGTTCTGTAGAAACACAGATGAAAGTAACGTTTGAAAGGCCGGATATGGAGAGAGAGAGAGGAAGAAACACAGAGGAGAGAGAGACAGAAAGTGAGGGAGAGAGAGAGAGGGGGAAGAGAAAGAGAGAGTAGCCCTCCCTTGCTTCTTCACACAATGCGGCCCACTTCCTGTTCTCCCACAGGAAGTGAGCTGGAAACAAACCCCCCCAACCTCTGGGAAAAGCAGCTGTGACTGCAGTCAGCGTCACTCCATTCTGTTCCATTACACAAGCACACATTTACACACACACAAACTCACCCATCCTTATAAAACACACAGATGATGGGCACACGCAAGCACAGACACATTGTTTACCATCTGATAATAACAGATGACAGCTTTGATGATTTTATATATCTGTGTTCACTGTAGAGTTGATTACCCTGCTGAAAAATTGCATGATTTCAAGCACATACTTCTCTTCTGTCAGACGCTGCACATCTCACACAAAATCTGTGTTTGTAGAAGTGAAACCCACTGGACGAGTAGTGTACGAACTAATCCAAACTATTATGCAAAGTGTGTTTAAATTAATCGAGCAGAATCTAATAAACACCCCAGCCATTTCATATTTTCCGTCTTTTTCACTTAGACGAGATGTTTTTCACTCCTAGTGTGAAATAAAATGCAGTAGATGAGATTAGGGTGAGTTACTGAAGCTTGGCTGCCACAGAGCATTGTGGGTAATTCGTCACACAAAAGTGTGCAACACTTATAAACCTGTTAAATAATTATATAGATACATAGATGTGTCATTCGACCTCTCTTACGCTCAATTCACACAGGGCGTCATGCGTCAGACGTTTCGAAAGGGTTTATGATAAAAGATTTTCGCTTTTTTCTACTCTTACTCTTTCGCGATTGCTGTAAGCCCAGGTGTGGTGCAGGTCTCTCCAGGGTCATAAAGTACACCTGATTTCTCACAACATACGCAGACGACTTGCTGATTTGTCCTGTGTTTATATGAAAATCTGATTTACTCGTTTGTGTTTTATCTGAACTAGATGAACAGTTATCTCATGACTTCAAATGTGCCATAATTAATTTTAAAGCTCCCGTTCTTTCTGTGTTTTTGAAGCTTTGATTGTGTTTACAGTGCTCAATATAACATGTGTTCATGTTTCACGTGTAAAAAACTGCTGTATTTTTCACACAATTTTCTTATCTGTATAGCGCTGTTTTCACTGTCCTCAAATCAGGATGATGTCTTTCTTGTTCTATGAAGTCCCTTCATTAGAAATGCGTAACAAGTTCTGATTGTGTAGCTTGTTTAGTGCGTTTTGATAGCTTGCCGCTAGCTTAGCTGGCGACTGACGTATTCCTGTGGGTGGAGTTTGGTCAAAAAACTGTTCTAGTGACGTCATTAAACCAGGAAGTAGAGGGCTGTAGTCCAAACCGGCCGTTCGTTGTTGGCTTTGAAAAGCTAATTCTGTTAAAGAAAATATATCACCTGGCAGTGAACTTTGAGCTTTATCATTTTACAGGTATTATTTATGCTATTATAGCAACATTACACACTAACCAGGGTTTAAAAAAATAGGATCAGGGAGAACGTGACCTTTAAAGTCCTTCTATTTCATTGCTGAAAACAACGTTATTTTGTGTATTTGGTATAGTATGTGTTCACGTGGTTTATGGTTAAAAACACATTATTTTCCACATAACGTACATTTTTGTAGCTCCAGATTTCCCTCTCTTCCTTTAATGCACAGAGTTTGTATAAAGCTCATAGATCTGAAAAGCTCGATGTCCCTGGTTGGCCAGCTAATTTGTACGTTGTGATTGGTCTGAATATCTCTGACATCAGCAGGAAATGTGACGCTCCCTACCCTGTTTGAAAGATTCGCTCACGATGCAATGCTAGCAGGAGTTAACTTACAGGCTGTGAGTCCTAGCGGGAGGAATTATGATAATCTCGGTCTTTACTACATCAACAATCCTAGGAAGAAAACTGATGCCTACAATCCGTGTGTTTGTTGTAGTCCAAGAAAAGAGATTTATGTTGGAGATGATAACCCACCTTATCGTTAACTTTGGGTTTGTACCTTTTGCGTATCGTTAACATGTACTAATACACACTTACACACCAAAGGAAATGTAAAATTGTGAATCGGACCATTGGTGCTCTTTAATGTTACCGTACTTTCCGAACTATAAGCCGCACCCGAGTATAAGCCGCATCATTAAAAAATGCGTCATTGAGAAGAAATATCATATATAAGTCACAGTGGACTATACGTCGCGTTTATTTAGAAAATTATTTCACAAAATCCAAGCCGAAGAAAAGACATTTAATCTGGAAAGGCAAGTTATTCAACTAAACAATAGCAGACAGAAGCGCAGACTGAATAGATGTCTGTACGTTAAAGTAATATTATCAGTTATTTAAACGATAAACCATAGCATACAGAACTTACCTGGAAGGTTGAAAAGTTTAATTAACCAAACAAGACAACTAGTGTGAAGTTCGCAGACTCGTCATTCTACATCACTGAATCCATTGAATTACATAAATACAGGAGCAGCATATGGCGGACTCTTGTGGCTGTAGATGGTAATGTTGTCTCTTGCCTCATAAATGTTGAAATTAATTTATACTGACTTACAAGGCGCACCTGACTATAAGACGCAGCACCAGCCAACACTGAAAAAAAAAATTATTCATTCAATTTACTCAATTTTTTTAAGGTAAGTGGTTGCAATCAATTTATTTAAGCTACATTTAAACAAAAAAGATTAGTAAAGTAAAATGAAATAAAAAATGTTTGTTTAAATGTAGCTTAAATAAATTGATTGCAACCACTTACCTTAAAAAAAAATAGAATAAATTAAATGATTAATTTTTTCGGTGAAGTTATGAAAAAAAAACAGTGTGAAAAATACAGTATTTATTTGATGTATATGTGAACAAAAGTGCACTTATATGTAAAATCAATTTTTAATTTAGTTTGCATCAGGACTCTTTTGTACATTTCTAGAAAATTTTCACAAAACCATGATCATTTAGATAAAGCGGTAATTTTATAACTGTGATGTAAAACTTATCTGTACTATCAACAACTGTTAAAATTAAAATGGTGCTGTGCAGGTCACAAAATATTTTAAAACAAATCCAGGTCATATTTCACACCAACACGTCAATTGTTATGAAAAATTGCTAATTAAGCACCTTGTCACCTAAAATGACTTTCATTTAGAGTTCATTATTTTCTTGTACAGACAGTGAATGTCACAATGAAAAATGAAAATTTAATGGTCATAGAATGGGCTTAATTTTCTTTAATTGATATGTTATTATTTGTATCAACTTTAAGATGAAGTGTGACCTGGCTGATACTTTTTCTAGATGGGATCACTATGTTACCTCCCCTACACATCTCAAACCCCAGCTTAACACAAAGATAATAGAGAGACACATCTGTCGATCTGGAGATGTGCTCCTCACCCTGCTGCCGTTCCTTTCACAGAACTTTCACGGATAAAGAATATCAGCGAGATGTACTTTGAAGCATTTTAATGACAGTCTCACCATCTCGATAATTCAGAGAAAAGACTGGCAGGCAACCCGCTGCATTACACATCTGATAGAGAACTTAACACAACTGAGACCCAGAGGGAAGCCCACCGTATCTCTTCCTGTGAATTTGACGATACAGTATGTGTTCTTGAGTTCTCTAGAGACCAAACCACTATCCTTAAAGACTCAAACTCCCACGAGAGGGTTAAAACCTCAGCTGGAGCGTTGCTATTGTTCGTGTTCCCAACCTTCAAAGTTTTTGAATGCATTCAGATTCTAGTACAATGCAATCGTTTGCGCTGATGTCCTTGAGCGTTGGTGAATGTAGTTTAGAGAGTAATAATAAAATCACACAATACAAACAGACCTTCATATGTTGAGGTGTATCTACCACTGCATATGTTTGCTGCACGCTAAACATAACCATCCTGCACATTTGGCTCGGGTCAAGAAAACAGCAGCCCTGTGCAAAACAACAGCCGAGATATCCGGCTTCTAGCGGGGGAATGAAACTAATCTCATTCCTGTGCCAGGGATCCTGCGGCCAATGCCAATTCTGCACCCTGCCAGGACGCATCAGTCTGCCCACCATGCCAGAGAGAAAGAGAGGTGGAGAAAAATAGACAGACTGAAGATAATGAACGGCATACTACCATACATCTTGGATTATATGAAATATGGACGGTTTGGGTATTTTATGTAGGCAGGGAATAACTGATGACCTACTATAATGAAAACAAAGCATGAAAAATGTATCCCATGATGCATTGCACGCTCGAATAAAGCAATATAACACATAACTTTAATGTTTTTTTCATTATTCATCATCACTCTTTACTGCTTAACGTTAAAGGTTAAATCCGTAAATTTGTGTAATTCAATAATTTTGTGTTCAGTGTTTACATCATACAGGTCCATCAGCATAACATTTTAAAGGAAAACACCACCTGTTTTTTTATATTTTACTATGTTTTTACCTTAACTTAGACGAATTAATACATACCTATCTTTTTTTAATGCGTGCACTTAATCTTTGTACAGCGCGTCGTGAATGTGTTAGCATTTAGCCTAGCCCCATTCATTCCTTAGGATCCAAACAGGGATGAATTTAAAAGCCACCAAAAACGTCCATGTTTTCCCTATTTAAAGACTCTTACATTAGTAGTTACACAAGTAAGTATGGTGGCACAAAATAAAACTTTTGTTTGGAGCCATAGGAATGAATGGGGCTAGGCTAAATGCTAACACATTCAAGAAGGGCTGTACAAAGATTAAAAGTGCACGCATTGAAAAAAGATAGGTGTGTATTAATTCATCTAAGTTGAGGTAAAAACATAGCAAAATATTGAAAAACGGTGGGGTTTTCCTTTAAGATGGCATGCTAATACATGCTTCATCATACATTACAATATAAGTTGTAAAAAAATTGATATAACATCTGAGGTGTTAACTAGTCCCCAATGCATAAATGTATGTAGGACCCTAGCTCACTTCACATTGGGACACTGTTCACGTATTTTCCTGTGACGTGGCTGCTGAAGCGTGTCGTGATAATTCACAGCTGTTATTCATCAACAACCGGCAAAACCAACATCTCTCTGAATTTCTAAACACTTGTGAAAACACTTTCATTATTCTCTTACTTATCTGTGTATAATTTAAGAAGATTACATTTAAATATCAAGTAGATTGTGATCCCTTCCTGTCTAGCAATGTGCGTTTATATTAGGGGAGAACATGGGCCAAAGTAAAATTTTTCAGAAAAACTTAATTTAAAGTGTGGTCAATAACTCACAAGTGTGGTCTATCAATACCAGGTAAAATTTTGAACAAATGTAAAAGGACTTCAGTATAATTTCACTTTGAACATAGGGAGCGCATTGTTTATGATCTTGTTTATATGTAACTGCAAACATATTTTGTTGTTTATCTTTGCAAAAAATTATAAAATTACATTTTCATTTTAAATTTCAATTTTATTAAATGTTTCAAACGCAACCTGACAGTACAAACATTAATTGTTGAAAATAAAACTTTTTAAAATTAATCTAAATTACATTAAATAAATGAATAATATAATGTTCAGCATCAAGTATTAGCAGCCAGACAAAAGTAACAATTGTTATTTTCTTCCCGACAGGAACTCCTGACATTTTATCCCGATTTACTTTTATTTTGAAAAACTCTGAGAAGTCAAATTTCAGGATGTGCACTAAATAACCTGTAGATTGATCAGTACTTTAACACATGAAATGAGAAACACAGCATGTTATAAAAAATGACCGCTTTAGGAATTTACTTTTCATGGTCAAAAACAGCTTTCTGGACCTACACGCGCAAAACGGTAAGGAAATAACGCGATATTTGTCAGTTCTGTCAAAGGTTGCGTGCTAAAGATGCTGTCATAGTTTGGAATGCAAATGTTATCAGGGCTCGGAGAAAATCGCTTTCTTACTTTTGTCCAGCGTTACTTTCGCCCCGGTTCTCCCCTAGAACTAAAAAGTTTGTCTTTATAAAAGTTATGTCGCATTTCATGAAGTTTATTGAGTTGGCTCGCACGATTTTTGTTTGGAGAGCTTTAGAAAAGGTCACGTGATTTATGGTAAGGGAACATAGGGACCATAGACATTATATACGTAGACGCCTCATTGGTTGGGTCTCCTACGCTAGCACCAGAGTCAATCAGAGTCAACGGAGAGCGAGCAACTATACCCGTATTTTGTGCAGCTTACGTTTGCAATAACCGGCACAGTATTGATACCAGATCGCATGGGATTACCTTTCACATGTAAGATTGAACAATAATTTTGGATATTTTACCATTTATAATATATAACGTTACTCACATGTAACCAAACCATGTAAAAATTTGGTAAAACTTTGGCAAGTTATGATTATTGTAGTTGGGGATACACCTTCCTCAGTAGAAATAGATGCAGGGGGGCGCATTGGGGACCCGCGCTGATGTGTCAGCTCCACTAGGCAGCGTCAATCTATGATGCGTCTACTTATAAAATGTCTATGATTGAGACAGCCCTTAAAATGGCAGACTCCCCTAATCAGTGCCCTGACTACTGAACAAGGGAGTGGATTTAGACATAGCCAAAATAATATATTTGTGCGCACAAAAGACGTGAAATGTGAACTGCCCCTTAGTGCATTCAAGCTATACATTTTCTAAGTATGTACATCGGTGTACAGTGCATGTAAGGGTCGCAAGATATACTGAAATCATCGTAATATGTGCCAAGATATCATACCTGTATATCGCATCATTTAGCAAGTTATTGCACATCACATTTTTCTTCATTATCGTGCAGGCTAAGTGCATGCAGTTTCACAGTATACAGTACATACTGTGGAATAAAGTCAAAGTATTTGATTTCTAACGTAGCTGGAGAGATATAAAGAGAATAAGATATGGCACAAAGCCTCCTCTCATGTTTCTCTGTAAGAAGCGCTTGCATCATCCTATCGTACCGCGGCCAGCCCTGCTTCCCACACACGCGCTAACACAAAGACACAAACGCAATCATGGTGAAAACAGCGCTGGTAATGGGTACATGTGAGCGAGACATTGAGCTTCATGCAGTAGGTTATCTTCTCTCGTGGCCTGTTTTAATCACCGCCCGTTGATTGTGGTAAATGACTCACAGCGGATATCACATCTACAGTGTTGTGTGTTAATTGAACAAAGTGGGTTGCCCGGTGGCAAAGACCTTTTTAGATGAAGTTTTGCTTATCCAGCGGTGGAGCGCTCTCTGCCAGTATTGATCCCCTGCATTCACACTTAATTGGACCGAGCCACCCAGAGAAAGTGCCATTTAACCAATAGGGAAGCATTTGACTTTGGGTGGTTATTACTACTAGTATTGATCAATCTTTTCAAGCATGCCACCAAAAGTCTCCAAGTAGTTAATTATATAGTGTGTAATTACAATGCTACACAAAGTTATTTAAAATCTTTAACCACACTTAATAGTTGACCCAAAAATTTAAATTAACATGATTTACTCACCTTAATGACATACTAGTTGTATATGACTTCCTGTCTTTAACTAAACACATTTACATTTATATTAATTCATATCCTGGCTCTTCCTAGCTTTGTAATGGCATTGAATAGAAGTCATGTGTTTGAAGCCCATCCATCATCATCAAAAAATCCATACGACTCCAGTGGGTTAATTCATGTCTAAATTGAAACGAGATGTTTGCGAGAGAAAACGATTGGTAGTTTGACATATTTAGTGATCGTTACATCACATTTGAATGTAAATACACATCTATATAAAAAATGTCTCGAGCAAGAACGCAAGAACCAATAATATTCTTCTGTATCAATGTGAAGACTTTTTTTGAAAGACAGAGTGCACTTTTATGACCTACTGAATGTTGATTTCTTTTGCTGATATTGGACAGGTTTAAAGAATTTGGTACTAATTAATGCCATAAGAAAAACTGGTAGACCCAGGATATTATTTAATATACAGTATATTTAATATATATTATAACTTAAATAATATAAAACATTTGATTAGCCTTAGAAATTAAGTCATATACACCAAGGATGGCATTATGGTGAGTAAACTATTGGCTTATATTTCATTTTTGGATGATTTATTCTTTTAAAGTTGGAGTCAATGGGTTCAATTCCCGACTTGAGATCCTGTGCCAGTCCCATTTCACTTTCTCCAAAATTATTGTGTAATTTTTAGAAGGATCTCTTGACAGAAATGCAATATAATATACAAAACTACATTATCATGGGTGTATAAAGACCTTTTATAATGAATCGTTATGTTTTTATTACCTTAGAATTAGATGTTTTTATCTACATGCACGAGGGTCCCCTTACGTGGAAGTCGCCATTTTGTGCCACCATGTTTCTACAGAAGCCCTGAACGGACAACCTTTTTTCTCTCTGACGATGACATGTTATTCCGGTGGCGGCTACTGTAGCTTCTCTATGCGTTTTAAAAGCAAGGGGTGAGCAGTGGGCTGAGCCGTTGGTTGCAATTCGCAACCTCACCAATAGATTCCGCTACAATTTACACACTGCACCTTTACATAAATAATTTAAAAAAACTGAGCTAACTGATATCTCATCACAGGCAGAAGGTAAAAAGCCACTTCTGTCTTTCCATTTTCTGTGTTTGGAAACAAATGAAACAAATATAAAAGAGACATCATCCAGTAATCGACAACACTCTAAAATTTGGCCATTTGGTTAAATTAACCCAACATTTGTTTATATTTATTAAAAAAATGTTTTGCTTGTTTTCAGGGTGGAATTTGTGGGATTTTTTTCAAATATTTTTATTTATGAAAATAAATTATGAACCACATGCTTATTATTATTCAGGGTATTATGTCATTTCTTGTAACCGCTGAAATAAAATTTGATCATTTTTGTCCCCACCGTTGATACAAAATTATTCATCAGAGGCAGGGATATAAAAACCAGAGGGGGGAAATCCCCCTCATCTCTCCCCAACAAATCGCACCCTGCTTGTTTTAATGTCTGACAACAGAAACAGAACATGTAAATGAGAATGGCTTTATTAAGCACTTAGTTGCATTAAAATTAGGGATGCGACAATAAATGCTGATAAACACTAATAATACCTGGCCGATAACTACTCTGAATTGCACAGCCGATATTATGTACAGCTATTTCATGTACTACGGCTTTTGATCAGTAACATAGTAAGCATCATCGGCCGATTTATCGGTGCACCCCATAGACTGTAAAAAAAAAAGATGGACGACGCGACATCGCCTCCCTCCATTGTAATGAATTGAAGCCAAAAATGTCCGACCACGGATGCCGCCATGTTACGTAAAAACGACAGTTTGGAGCCAAGGCATGCGCAGAAGGAATCGTCCGTGGAACCAAAGGCGGAGCCGCGTTATCAAACCTCCGCCCAAACGCTCGCGCGACCAATTCAACCACGCCAATCTTAACGGCACGCCCCCTTTCTATAGCGTCAAATGACTAGCTAAAATGAAAGTTATAACAAAAATTAACACTTGAACGTATATCAGCGTGATAACAACTACTTAAAAGGACCAAAACCATCTTTCGGAAACTTTTATTGGAAGTGTAACTATTTGTTTTATTTAGAGCAGAGCCCATTTGTTTGAATCGAGAGGGCGGGGTTATGACCTGTACTGCAGCCAGCCACCAGGGGGAGATCAAAGAGCCAGACTCCAGAGGCTTCACTTTTCAAGACTTATGAGGCACACCCGGTGCACCCCTATTTAAAAAACTGAAGTTTAAAGACTAGTAGCAAAAGTGTCAACACTAGTCTAACTTTGAGCTTAAATGCAACGTAAGGACGTCACAAATATGCTAATTAGTATGTAAAGAATTGCTTCTGAATCATATTTGGACCCTAATGGGGCATACACACCAAACGCAAGTTCAACGATTTGCGCAAGTAGATTACATACAAGGTCAATGCAAAGAAGCAATCAGATGCGTCCTTGCGCGGGGCGATGTGAATGACACGAAGTGGGCGGCGCGTTTGCCGCGAAAACGCGCTATTCGCTTAAACGTGCCTTCGCACAAGTTGAAAATATCTAACTCAAGGGAAAGATTTGCATGATGCAAAGTTAAATCCTGTGAGTAATCTAGAGCGAGCAACGCGATGCTACGTGTTTGGTGTGTACGTAGCATAAGAATCGAATCTGAATCGATTCATGAGGGTACAAAGATTCTCTCACCCCTAATATTTAACACAGTAATTGGTTAAAACAACCCAGCATAGGTTAAATTTGTCTATTTTTGACACAACTATTTTTGAAAATAACCCAGCGTTTTTAGAGTGTATACAAAACACCTTACCAACTTCACAAAAAAACTGCTAAAAATCACCATATAGCAACACTGGCAACAACAAAACTTTTACACCTAATCTGACTCCAACAGATGTCAAAGCTCAGATCTCATTGACCCAAGCAAATAGAAACAATGTGGCAAAGCATCTGTCCTGTAGATACTGAACACAGGTCAGAACAACACAGACGGATCATAACAAAGATGACACAGTCCGCATCCAGGTCCCAAATAAATAACTTTAAATTGCATGCGGCGTGTCACAGAAATCCTTCAGGTGGAATCGGAGAGCGTCTTTGTAAGTTTGAAGTTGTCTGGCTTTAAACTCTGACGGATATTAAGCCGGTGAGACGTGGCTGTTAAAAGCGTGTAAAAGAAAAACAAAGCACTTTATTAAAGCCGTGAGCACAGCTGGTTTCTCACACTTTGATGTGTGGATGAGGTGAGCGCCGACGTGCCGTCTGTGCCCAACAGGAACGTGCTCGAAAACGTTTAACCATGCATGAAATAAAAAAAGCTGGGGATATTTTTTTTACTGAACCTGATAAGACATATCACATTACAGGAAGAATAAAACTATTATGTCTCCATGGCAACAGTCAGGCACGTTGCCCCCGGCCCCGTGACAAGAGAGAGGGGTGAGAAGGAGATGGTCTTGTTTTTATCACACAGAGATTCTTGATCTTACATAAAATTCAATTTATGAGAGCATGCGATGCATATGTGTCCATCCACTTTAGATATTATTACGTGTTTAATAAGTAAATATTGGTAACATTTTACAGTACAGTTGTATTTGTTAACATCAGTTAATGCATTAGTTAACATGAACAAACAATGAGCAATACTACAGTATTTCTAAATAAAAAAATTAGTTCATGTTAATGTAACCATCCTCTCAGTAAATGACGAAAGACCGATGATGTGAACTCCACTGCTTTACTCTCATTGGTTGTCGCTCCCGAAAGGTTCTCATCATTTGCATAAAGTTGAACTGTTCTCAACTTTGTCACGTAGCTGACCACGCCCACTTCCTGTCGCCAGTGGTCGCTGTCACAGGAAATCGTCAAATGAATGAGATCATGTGGCTCCACCGTTGCTAGTCGCTGGTGATGTGCATGCAACTTGTAATGCATGCAACATAATCAATGATGCTTGATTATGCTGCGTACACACCAAAAGCAAAGCATCGCATTCCTAGCTTTATATTACTTGCAAGATTTAACTTTGTGTCAAGAAAATTTTCCGCTCAAGTTAAATATTTTCAACTCGCGGCAATACACGTTTAAGTTCAATAGCGCTTGTTTTCGCGGCAATCATGGCACCCAATTTGCGTCATTCGCATGGGCCACCGCAAGTTTGCATTTATTCGAATCTTTGCATTGACTTGCGCTAATTGTTAAATTCACGTTTGGTGTGTATGCTCCATAATGCTGCGTACACACCAAACGGGAAGCATCGCGTTCCTCGCTCTAGATTACTTGAGGGGTTTAACATAATTTTTCGCTCAGATTGAAGATTTACAATTTGCGTGAAGACGTGTTTGAGGTGAATAGCGCTTGTTTTTGTGGCAATCACGCCACCCAATTCACATCATTTGCATCGCCCCACGCAAGTTCACATCTATTTGTTTCTATGCAATGACTTTGTATGCAATCTACTTAAGCGAATCATTGAATTCGTGTTTGGTGTGTACGCTCCATTACTGTAAAAACCATCTGTTCATTTACAAGAGAGTTTGGCTTCCTTAATTCCTACCACAAACTGGAGCAGCGGTGTTTCTAAGACGCTCAGGTGTGCCAGTAATCAATACGCAGTCTGGCCTTCTGCTGCTGGCAGAGATTCATCCACAGAGAAGAAGAGACTGAACGCATCATAACTTTGACGTCCTACGGAGAATATCTGCTGGCGTTTACACCAACACGATTGTTTACATCAGTATCAAAATCAATGTAGTTATGTTTACACAATAGCATTTGGCACTAAAAGTTGAGCTGGCTAGTAAACCATGTTCGGTGAAGGCTGCCAAATGGAGCCGCTCGTTCCTGTGTTGTGGTCGTGCCTTCATCACTACAGCTGTGCAAAATATTAGAAATGAAAAAAAACTGCAATCAGAAACACAATCCATAAAAGTATAAAAGTTTTGTGACTGCTCTGTGATTCAGAATGCCATACTACCCCTTGTTAGTGATGTAGTCTATGTATACTAGACTTCCTGAATGCATACAATACCATAATTACATGATCTAAAAAAGTTATACGTAGTCATGTTCAGAATGATGTACTACTTACTATTTTTACATACTACTTACTATTTTTACAGTTTGAATTTTAAGTGCTATAGTTAAAGTATGCACGCTAAGTACTACTTTTACAGTATGCACGCTAAGTACTACTTTTACAGTATACATGCTAAGTAAGTACTACTTTTACAGTATGCACGCTAAGTAAGTAAAAGTACTTTTACAGTATCCACGCTAAGTAAGTAAAAGTACTTTTACAGTATGCACGCTAAGTAAGTACTTTTTACAGTATGCACGCTAAGTAGTACTTTTACAGTACAGTATGCACGCCAAGTAAGTACTATTTTACAGTATGCATGATACGAATGATATACTACTTATTATTTTTACATACTAGGTACTATTTTAACAGTATGAATGCTAAGTACTATATTTAAAGTATGAACACTAAGTACTACTTTTACAGGACAGTATGCATGCCAAGTAAGTACTATTTTTACAGTATGCTCGGTAAGTACTACTTTTACAGGACAGTATGCACGCCAAGTAAGTACTATTTTACAGTATGCATGATATGAATGATATACTACTTATTATTTTTACATAATAGGTACTATTTTAACAGTATGAATGCTAAGTACTATATTTAAAGTATGCACACTAAGTACTACTTTTACAGGACAGTATGCATGCCAAGTAAGTACTATTTTTACAGTATGCTCGGTAAGTACTACTTTTACAGGACAGTATGCATGCCAAGTAAGTACTATTTTTACAGTATGCTCGGTAAGTACTACTTTTACAGGACAGTATGCATGCCAAGTAAGTACTATTTTTACAGTATGCTCGGTAAGTAATACTTTAACAGTACCTATTTCTCCCACCGGGAAAATAGCAACAGCGCCCAAGATCAGCCCACAAACTCACTTGCGCGTTGCGCTACGCACTTGCGTTTCAGATCGTTAAAATAGGGCCCTAAGTAAGTACTTTTTACAGTATGCATGCTAAGTACTACTTTTACAGTATGCACGCCAAGTAAGTACTTTTTTACAGAATGCACGCTAAGTAGTACTTTTACAGTATGCATGCTAAGTAAGTACTACTTTTATAGTATGCACACTAAGTACTTTTTTACAGTATGCATGCTATGTAGGTAATATTTTTAAAGTATACACTGTGCAAGGTCTTTGTGCATAACCGGATGATCAATACATTCATATAAAATCTCATAAAAGCATAAAATACTACATCTTATAATGCATTATGTACAGATGTAAAATCTCTCTTTACCTATTTGATCAGACAACAGGAGGATACTGTTTGAATCATTTAGCTCTGCATACTACATACTGTTTCACATCCTATCATAAAACAAGTTATCCAGTGTGCAGTAATGCAGTAGTATTCGTGTCTCTGTCTAAAGTGGCTTTGTAGCTCATAGTAAGGACACCAAACTGATTTTTTTGGAGTGTTGGTCTCGTCCACAAACACACTACAGTAATAGAGATAATGGCTTCCTTCTCAGCATGCACTCGTGTGTGTACGCATGAACAAACAGCCACATGGGCTCTGAGCGACTGCACAGCTGCAGATGGACGGCCGGAGGACAAAACAGCGCTACAAGCCTTCAGAAAAACACACGGGCATCTCTCACAGCTTACTAAAAGCCGGCAGGTTTTCAAAGTGATGATATGTAAATGAATGCTTGTTTCCCTGAGTAACACCAGGTTTTATGTGAGCTATGTAAATCAGCTTGTGACGTTGACAGCAGGTTTCATTAAACCAATAAATGTAATTAGTTTGATTATGAGAGGAGAGGTTTGGTTAGGGGGAATGCATACTGCAAAATGTTTATGCATTCGTAATAAAAATGAGGCCTTGACAGAAGTTTTGAAGCATGTGAAAACGTCCTATCATTTTTCTAGTTCTAGCAACTTAACCCTCAGGTTTGTGTAGCAGGTAGCAGAGATTACATCTGTCAGACACAAAAACCTGGCACAACTCTGTACACCAACATTCAAGAGACGCTCAAATCCCTGCAAGCTGTTTCCCGAGGCAGGCGACTCTCCTTTCAGCCAGTACAACTGATGCCCGCTCCTGAAATACAACCAGGAAGACGGACCGTGAGCTGAAATTGCATGCGGCATGCAGCCCATCAATAATGCAGCGTCTCCGTTATTTGTTTACGCTCGTGGCTGGTGGCACTTCATTGTTTTTTCATGAACACTGTTAACCGCATATTTATGGCGAGTAACTGAGCGCAAACACGCAGGCATGCAAATACAGATGATGTGGGAAACAGTGCTGGCTATTCCACAAAATTTACATACCTAGATGCTCTCACACCAAGCAAACTGCATCTGATGGATGAGGCTGCCTTCCTAAACATCACCTAAACCAAGATATCACAACCTTTGCTGTCATCACAACCCTTATTTCTGATACTGTTTACTTCTTATTTACTAGATTTAAACTTTGTTGTTGTTCACCTTTTAATAACTATTAGTTTCACAACATCAATCAACAATTGGGAGGTTAGATGCAAAACCCTCTAAGTGCGTCTGACGTGCGTTCTTGTAAATGAGCATTTTTTTTATTCTGCCAACAAACCGGTATTTCTGAATGACCTGAAGCCGAGTTTAAGCAGATTTGACGCGAAAGTATTTGATGATCGTATAATATGTGCACAAAGCATTTGGTTTTTGATGGAGGTAGTGTTTACCGGCTATTGCATCTGAGCCCATGTCATGTTTAAATTTTGTTTATTTTTTTCAGGCATTTGTTCAAGACACCTGCTTAGGACCTGCATTACAATTAGGGTTGCAAAGCTCTGGAATTTTGGAAATATTCAAAGTAAAGGAAATTATTTGTGAATTTTGGGTTACTTAAATGTATAGAAATTGTATCACATACAAACATTAGCTTCCTCAACATCGAACTCTGGAATTCGACATCAGACTCGGGAACAGACTCAGGCTATGGAATTTTGGAAATATTTAAAGTTGGACATTAAGGAAGTACAGGAAATTGTTTGTGAATTTTGGGAAATTTTAATTTATACAAATCGTATCACATACAAACATTAGCTTCCTTAACATCGGACACAGGAATTCGACGTCAGACTCGGGAACAGACTCAGGCTCGGGAATTTTAGAAATATTTAAAGTTAAAAAACTTAAAGAATTAAATGAAATTATATGTGAGGTCAGATGCAAAAGTTAAAGGAATTAAAGGAAATTATTTGTGAATTTTGGGTTATTTAAATTTATAGAAATCGTATCACATACAAGCATTAGCTTCATCAACATCGGACTCGGGAATTCGACATCAGACTCGGGAACAGACACAGGCTTTGGAATTTTGGAAATATACAAAGTTGGAAACTTAAGAAATTAAAGGAAATTATTTGTGACTTTGGGGTAATTTATACAAACCGTATCACATACAAACATTAGTTTCCTCAACATCCAACTCGGGAACAGACTCAGGCTCCGGAATTTTGGAAATATTCAAAGTTGGAAACTTAAGGAATTACAGTAAAGGAAATTATTCGTGAAATTTGGCTAATTTAAACAAACCGTATCACAAACAAACATTAGCTTCTTCGACATCAGACTCTTTTTTATCCGTGTGCCCCAATTCCCATATAACCCCCTGTAATTTCCATGGACAGGTTCCATAATTCCCAGAATTTTACATCCCTAATTTTAATACGAATTGAATGTTTAGCACCAAACAGATCTCCAAAAATAAGTTTCCTGCAGACTCCTCGTGACCTCTCCTATGATCCGCTCCAATTAAACCAAAGACTTCATCCTCAAGTATCTTGTTAAAATGAGAAACCTCACACTCCGCTCTTAAGAGTCAAGTGCTGGGGTACTCGGCCCGATAAACAAGAGCTGTGACGCTTCAACGGGTCAAGAGATCATCACGGGTAAACACAGAGAATCCTAATAGGGCCTTTAATCCAGCCTGCGTGTAGAAAAACACCCGAGCCGTAAATAACACCGAGATAAAGCGTACAGAGGAGGTCAAACACTCACAACATGAAAAACAGGAGTTTACTTGTCCTATTAAATTAAAGTCTGATGTACTTACTAGGCATCCAACATTCACTACAGCTGACTCCCCGTCTAAGCTGAACATTACTGGCAAATAAACCGAAACAACATCACTCCCCACTTTATGCATTTATCAAAAACAACTGCAGTACAGTGCAAACTATATTTTATCAATATGAAAGTTGATCCTGGGAATATACTTTACATCAGCTTCTAGCTGGTTGTCCATGAGCCCTGTATTGTTGAAGTAATCCTAAAGACCTTGATGAGCAGATACAGATGTGTTTGATCAGAGTTAAACCAGGTTTAGACAGTCCTGCAGTGTGTATGAACAGAAGGGAATCTGAATTATATGATTACATCACACGGTTCAGATTGATTCAGTTTAGTAAAAGAACTCAGTCTAATGTAAAGCTCATTGATCTCAGCTGCCTCCATCAGCTCCTCAAATATCATCTCGCAGCAGAGATCGCATGCGTTATGATTGACTGCATATTGGCAACACACTTTATTAACAGACTCACAATGATGGATGTGTGTGTGTGTGTGTATCTAAAGTGGGATTTATGCCCCAGTGTCATCTTGTGTACATGTATGTTTATATCTTTGGTGTGTGTTTGTACTGAGTATACGTGTGTGTGGGCTCCATTGTATATATTCAGAAGTGTACATGTGTTATTATTAATCTACACATTTGACCAAACCCATAAATCTGAGTATTAAACTTGGTATTAAGCAGACAACGATGTGTGAAATGTTAAGGAGAGATGTGCTATTACTTCCCCACAAAACACAAATTCCCATAGACTCTCAATGAAACAATGACCTGAGTCATATGTGTGAACATCCCAACATCTGACAGTCCTAGTGTGACAGAAAAACTAGCATAACTGAAAAAAGGCATTTTGAAGTTTTGTTGGTTTAAAAAATGTGGGGGGGGTTTCTCACCCATCATTGGTGTATAGATCTATAATGGGGCTATCAAACCAATCAATAATTTGCGCAAGTAGATTATATGCAAAGATGCGAATGGATGCGAATACCGTACTTTCCGGACTATACGCCACACCGGAGTATAAGCCGCATAATTCAAAAATGCGTCATTAAGACGCAACATATATATGTCACAGTGGACTATACGTCGCGTTTATTTAGAAAATTATTTCACAAAATCCAAGCCGAAGAACAGACATTTAAAGGCGCAAAAGAGGATGTTTTTTGCAGACTGAGAATCCAAAAACGGTTACTGAGTTTTTTAAATGAGCGCATGCGTAAGAACAGCCTCCCTCCTTCACAGCTCATTTCTAGGGAACGCCTTCCAAAACTCGTGCACGAATATTTGAACACGAGTGTTTGTTTACCACCGGCATATGATGTGTCGCGTGACTCGCGTCAGTGGATTCATTATGTGAAATGATGATAATAAACAAATAAGATGTTAAAACGTTAGATCATTCGACGTTACTCCCATTTCAACTAGCATGTAGCAGACTGGTCACTGCCTTAAAACTACAGTACAAGAACAACGTCAATATACTTGAATAACAGTACAACAATAATTATTCCCCAAAGAAAGAATAATCACTGTTACCTGTCGGGAATAATTTTGCGAACTGCGCGTCTGTCTTGACACCTCTCTGTTCCTTCATTGCTCTCCAGTGTTGAAATGTTTCTCCAATAACGACTCTGGTTACATTACGTTCTTCTGACAATTTTCTCCTATTCCCAGCGGCTTAAAAACTCTTTCTTTTACATCCTCCTTCGAGTTTCTTCTCTACCGTGGTGCAAATTCGAGGAGGAAAGCAGGATCGCCAATGAAAACAAACCGAAACTTAAGACGGAGTTTCATGCGCTTTGCGCATGCGTCGCCTGTGTTTAGTTACTGGAGCGCGCACGTCTCTCACAAGGATCGTAATGGCAGTGATTGACAAGCCAGAGGGCCAATCGCTTATGCGATGACCGCATGAGCAATTGGCTGATGTTTTTAAGGCCCTATCTTGTGCACAGATGATGTATATTAATATTAATACTTTCAGTGCAACTAATAAATAGTCTTTTATCATTTAGTAAAGACAGTTTCAAGAAAAATTGCAAAAATGTATAAAACAAACATCCTCTTTTGCACCTTTAATCAGGAAAGACAAGTTATTCAACTAAACAATAGCAGACAGAACAGCAGGCTGAACAGATGTCTGTACGTTAAAGTAATATTATCAGTTATTTAAACAATAAACCATAGCATACAGAACTTACAGTAACTGGAAGGTTGAGAAGTCTAAATTAACCAAACAAGAAAACTAGCGTGAAGTTTGCATTCTCATCATTCCACATTACTGAATACATTAAATTACATAAATACTCTTGCGGCTGTAGACAGTAATGTTGTCTCTTCCCTCATAAATGTCAAAAATAATTCATACTGACTTACAAGGCACACCTGACTGTAAGACGCAGCACCAGCCAAGTTTTGAAAAAAAAAACGCGGCTTATAGACCGAAAAATACGGCAGATGCGAACTGTTAACGCTGTTAACACTGTGTTTTTGCGGCAATCGCGCAGCCCAATTCACATTACCCTGTGCGATTGCGGCAAAAACACACGTTAACAACATGTCTTCTTGCAAGTTGAAAATATTTAACTCAATAGAAACATTTGTGTGACACGAAGTTAAATACTGCAAGTAATCTAGAGCGAGAAACATGATGCTAAGTTAACTATTTGCATCAAGTCAATGCAAAGACACAAATTGCCGCAAAAAACACACGCTATTCACCTCAAACACATCTTCTTGCAAAACTGAAAATATTCAACTCAAGCAAAAATCTGCATGACACAAAGTTAAATCCTGCGAGTAATCTATAGCCAGGGACCTGATGCTTTGTCGTTGGTGTGTACGCAGCATAATGGGGCGTACAAACCAAACGCTACATCAACTATTTGCTTAAATAGATTACAAGTCAATGCAAAGACACAAATAGACACACTTGCGCAGAGGGATGTGAATGTCGCGTATTATACGCACAAAACATGTCTTCTTGCAAAACTGAAAATATTCAACTCAAGCAATACATTTGCATGACAAGAAGTTAAATCCGGCGAGTAATCTACAGTATAGCGAGGAACATGATGCTTCGTGCTTGGTGTGTACGCAGCATAATGGGGCGTACACACCAAACGCTAATTAAACTATTTGCTTAAGTAGATTACAAGTCAATGCAAAGACACAAATAGACACAAACTTGCGCAGAGGGATGTGAATGACGCAAATTGGGCGGCACGATTTCCGTGAAAACATGCTCTATTCGCCTCAAACACGTCTTCCTGCAATACTGAAAATATTCAACTCAAGCAAAAAATTGCATGACACAAAGTTAAATCCCGCGAGTAATCTACAGTATAGCGAGGAACGCGATGCTTCGCGTTTGTTGTGTACGCGGCATAAGACTTCCTTTCTTAAGCTGAACATTGGACGTTTTTAAACAATCAGCCAATGTACAATAGTGGGAAAAAGCTTTTATTTGCTCACACAGATTATTGACCAATATATTGGTGCATCCCACTGGATTCATATGAATTAGATGATGAATGGGCTTCAAGTTAGGAAAAGCAAGGATATTATTTAATTTAACTCTTAACGTTACATACACCTAGAATTAGCACTAAAAGGAATTAATTATAGTGTAGTTTATTTTTATTTTTAGTGAACTATTCCTTTTACTCCTCAAGCCCAAATCTTTTCTCTGGACAATCAATAATCCACAACCAAAACACAAACTACACATTCGAGTTTAAACCAGCTCTGACAGTGTTTGCTATTAAACATAATTAACTTAAATCAATACCCACACAACATCCTGATACTGGATAAAGCATCACAGGAGGAAAATATCTCTGTGTCTGTGCCGCATCGGATTCGGATCATTAACAGCGATGAAAAACTTTTAACCGAAATACCACCCACAATGTCGAGCTCTTACTTCAGCTGGAAATCAATACGCTGAAAACAAACGGGGGTAGAAAGGAACAGAGGTGAGAGAACCAATCACTGAAGATAGAAGAAAAGATCAGAGGTCATCAAACTGGCAGTGACAGGTGGATAGACCGTCTGACTTTTATTTAAAGATGAAATGAAATAGGAATAATATTAAGAAAAATGGTTGTATTATCAACATCTCCAAGGCGATGTAATGCAAAACAGTTGCATCGTTAGTCTGTGTCAGCTCTCACAACCTCGCACGTGCACAAGCATCTTTCTGATCAAACTAATGATTGCAGAGCCATTTTGATTTTTCAGCCTTTTTAAAATCCATCTGGCGTCTCAATTAGTGCGATTAAGTCTTAATCTGCGCAGGGGGAGATGTGTGGATGAGAGGACAGGACGTGGCACGCTGGTCGCATCGCCCTGCAGAGTGATCACCGCCTCTCCAAACACATACAAAAACGCGGAGCGGCAAGCATTTCTTGTTTTTCAAATCTCTACACTTCTCGTACTCCATGTTTGTCTCCCAACGCACACACTTCACACTTTAGACCGGTGCCAAGAAATACTCCATTTCCACAGAACCGCCTTTATTTCGCTCGGCTTGTTTCACCAGGGAATCTGTGTTTTATGGTTGCCATCCCACTGCCAGCGACTGATTGGAAATTTAATAGGCAGGCTCTAGAGATGGCCTCTCTTTCGCTCATATACACGAGCCGAAGTCTATAAAGCGAATGGGTCTCTGTGTATTAAAGTGCCTCGGCATCGGTCGTCCGTTCTGTAGCCAGAGGCGCTAAGAGAGGAACAACCGGTCTTTGAATCAATGATCTCGTTAAGGGTTTGCATTAGGTCCGTCACTGTTCCAAAACCTGGAGAGATCCCTCAGTAGGTGGGAATTTAAAGAAACCGTTCACCTGAAAATACAAAAGGTTACCATTTGCCATTTCAAACCCTGAATCAGCTGTTATTTTTTCCAGTGTAGGAATCTTTGTATGTTGTACAGGGTACTTTTCTGTTTTTTTGTTGATTTAGTCCTATCTGGGATTGCTCCCATAAGAGGAGTCCTTCCTGTGTGAACAAGAGGCAGAAACAAGGCCTAAGGTGCGTGCCGTATTGAGGACGCACAAGTCATCGCAACAAAAAGTTATGGTTCAGCTCTTTGACACAGGGATTTAAATGCAGATTAACATTTAATGGCGAGAAATGTCTGCAAACTGGAATAAAGCAGAGATGAGATCGCTCGTCACTATCTGAACTGAATGCGAGATCATTAACCAGCACGTCATGCGCTTCTTTATGATCTTATCATAAACAAAAACCATGCACATGCTTGGTTTCTCGAGAGAGAAATCATGGATAATAAGCAAACTTTATATGCAGGCGTAAATAATGTCTTTACAGGACTTTTACAAGATGTGGATGAATGCACCCACAGATTCCGAAAAATTGTGAATAAACCCAAATTAAACAATCACGGACAAATCCAGGGATGCATTTTCCATAATCTGTGTTTGAAAGGGGCTTTATAAAGATGTGGCCACTATAAATTGTTGTTGTATTAAAAGAACAATAAAACATTTTTGAGAAATGTGTCGCAGAGAGATTAAAACACCAGCATAAGAAATTTTTACTTTTTTAATTTGAATTTTATATATAAATATTCATATTTACACATATTTATTACAATTCATACATGCATTCAGTAGATGCTTTTGTCCAAAGTGACTTACAGTGCATTTAAGCCATGCATTTATCAGTATGTGTGATCCCTGGGTGTCAAACCCACAACCTTTAACACTATCAATGTAATGCTCTACCAATAGAGCAATGCTATATAATTATTCATGACTTATTTTAATAAAAACAAAAATAATAATAAATAAAATGTGACCTGTGTAAAACATTTTTAATTGAGATTTATATACATCTTAAAGGTGCAGTGTGTAGATTTTAGCGGCATCTAGCAGTGAGATTGTGAATTGCAACCAACGGCTCAGTCCACCGTTTACCGCAACGGATAGAGAAGCTACGGTAGCCGCCACAGGACAAACATGTCGTTGTCTAAGACAAAATACAATATTGACAAAGTGCGCTCTGTAGAGCAGTTTGTCCGCTTATGGCTACTGTAGAAACATGGCGGCACAAAATGGCAACAATGGCAACCCGCATTGTATGTAGATAAAATATCTCATTCTAAGAAAATAAAAACAATACAGTTCATTATGAAAGGTCTTTATACAGCACTGATAATATAGTTATGTAAATTATATTGCATTTCTGTCATTAGAACTTTCTAAAATTTACACACTGCACCTTTAAAGTTGATAAGCTTTCCATTGATGTATGGTTTGTAAGAATAGGACAATATTTGGAGATACAACTATTTGAAAATCTGGAATATGAGGGTCCAAAAAAATCATAATATAGAGAAAATCACCTTTAAAGTTGTTAAAATGAAGTCATTAGCAACGACATCCACTCACAAAAATAAAGTTTTGATATATTTACAGCAGAAAATGTAAAAAATATCTTTATAAAACATCTTAAATGATTGATTTATGATTTTTGGCATAAAATAAAAATTGATATTTTGATCCATACAATGTATTTTTGGCTTTTGCTACAAATATACCCATGTGACTTATGACTGGTTTTGTGGCCAAGGGTCACATTTATGGTAAATCAAATTACAGTATGCATTATTTCTTTTGCACATTGCATCAAAAGAACCGTGTTACATTTGTTGCCAATGGAGAGGATTTCAAAATCATTTCACTTTCTTAGAAGGCAGCTGCCTACATAGGCAGCTCATAGGTTTTGGAACAAAGCTTTTATATATTACAGTGGTAATAATGGCAGGCCATTGCCGGGTTCCTCTTCATTTACAGCTGCAGTATATTTCAGACCGCCCCTCCTCTCCCCTTCCCCCTTTTACAATATTGGTTTAAATTATTAACCAATCTTTTATGAGCGTCGAGAAACCCCATCCCAGGGCGACTCCTTCCTCCGTCAGCTCTCTTTCTCTCTCGCTCTCTGTGTGTGTGTGTGTGTGTGTGTGTGTGTGTGTGTGTGTGTGTGTGTGTGTGTGTGTGTGTGTGTGTGTGTGTCTGTGTGTGTGTGTGTGTGTGGTTTATTGAGAAAAGGCCGTGCTATACAATACCGTTTAAATCACGCCACAGCATGTGTGAATGCGTGATCATGTGTGTGCATCTGTATTAATGTGATGAATGCAGTAGATTAAACTGGTGAAGGTAAAGCTCTCAGCATGACTGAACTCTTTATTGGGATCTATAATAGGAAACTGATGAAATAAAAATCCAAGTAAATATGCAATGAGAATCTTTTACTGATGAGCAATATCAAAAGGCAGATAATAAAACTGAGTTACACCAGTGGATGCGGATGAGTCAATACAGCATTTAGTTACACTAGAATACATCAGCTACTGTATATATCACTGTAAAACACAAATAGCGATCAAACATCAACCTTAGTTTGCATTTAAGGAGATCCCCATTCTCTTGCGTCTTCTCTATGCTAGGCAAATAAATGTACAATAGCAAGGAAAATATTGGGATCACCTAGCCTGATCTCATAGGAATTTTTTTACATATTTCCGAGTTGGCTAATTTGTATGAATTCGTACTAAGTAAATCGTACAAACACATATGATTATTATAAAAAAAAAACAATATTGATACCCCATTCCTAACCCCAAAGTCACAGGAACGAGAACAAATCGTACATAAGTGGTCATACAAGTTTATACGAATTAGTCACCTCGTAAAATATGTAAAAAATAGGGGTGAAAATCGGACAGTTCATTGCGATACGATACAATGTCGACTCTCTTTGGCAGCGATGCGATATTTGATGGTACAGCAAACTTTTAATAGGTAAAATTATGATTTTTTTCCCTAATAATTTATTGAAACTTCAATATTACGAGCCTAGTTAAGCAGTTCAAATTTTAATAACTCACGAATGAAACCAAAATATAAAATATCAATGTTTAATTAAACTCTTTAAAAAAGGGAGTATGAAAAGCAAGGTAAATATTGGGATCACACAGCCTAATCTCACGGGAATTCGTACATATTTCCGAGTTGGCTAATTTGTATGAATTCGTATTAAAATCGTGCAAATACATATGATTATTATTACTTTTTTAAAAACAATATTGATACCCCACCACTAACCCCCCAAAGTCACAAGAGGGAGAACAAATCATACAAAAACGTACAAATGTGGTCATACAAGTTTATACGAATTAGTCACCTCGTAAAATATGTAAAAAAAGTAGGGGTGTAAATCGGACAGTTCATTGGGATACGATACAATGATGGTTATCTTTTGCAGCGATGCGATATTTGCAGATACATCAAACTTTTAATCTGTAAAATCACTATTCAATTTAAATACTTTATTGAAACTTTAATATTACGAGCCGAGACAAGCAGTTCAATTTTTAATAACTCACAAATGCAATCAAAATATTAAATATGAACGTTTAATTAAACTCTTTAAAAAAGGCACAATCTCTGAAGAAATGCACATTTCAGTAAAAAAAATATATAAATAAATGGACAAAATCAGTTTTTACAAAAATACGTGCTTTGTCAGAAATGTGTGGATGGACGTCAAAATAAAGGTCCCCTATATCGATATTTTATATGTGGCATCGATGAATCGTATCGCTAGGAATTTTTTCAATGCATCGAACCGTATCGATGTATTGTTACACCCCTATTAAAAAAACTATGAGATTATGTTGGATGACCCCGAATACACATTACGATATTAACTGCACACATGCACAATTATTGCGGAAAAAAAAGTGATTTAATGTCAGAAAGACTTTCTAGCTATATATATCCTCACACATATGTCGACCATGCAGGGTTATTTTTAGGAGTTTAGATACCATCTTCTGTGAACATCTGATTATTATTTATGTTTTCATCAATTCAACGTTTATATCACTGATACCTTCAGAGAGTCTCTAAAGGTGATACACCCAAGGCTCAGAAAAACACAACCTTGAGATGTCATGAAGAGCAAATTAAAAAACATTGCTAAGCGATTTGTTGCGACTATGCAGCATCTTGCGTTCATTTCTGGAACGTTTCTATGCAAGCGAAGTTCTCACGAGCTATATTCATCCCGGCATGGTCACATTCGCTGACTTATCGTCACCTGCGTGACAGCCGCCCCGTAGAGCCGTATGATGAAATGGCACATTATGGCCAACTGCAGCTCTACTACATCCACAAATCAAAACACAACGTGTCAGCCTGCAATCTCAAACACACAGACACTAAACACGCAAATATGAACACACTCAGATGTTTGTGTGCACATAAAAACAATTTGCACAGAATAGCACAGACGCGCAATAAAAAAATGACATAAAAGGATGCATTCACAAAAATGTGCTTGCTTGCTTGTATGCATCCATGCAAAGTAAAACATTTTGTAAATAGGTTTTGGTTACTATGCACACTCCATACAGTGCAGTTTATACTACTGTATACCTATTATTTGTGAAATAGTATGCGACATTACATTCGTTTCAGACACTATTAGAGACAGTAGTATGCAATGTTTTTATAACAGCCTCAGTCCCTATTCACTTTGCATCCAAAGCATCCTTTCTACATACAACCAAAGTCAAAATCACTTTTCAGTGACGAAAAGTCAATCACTAACATTCATGCAGGATAGAAAATTAAATAAATTCCGGTAACACTTGAAGGGGTGTTTATAAGACTGACATGACACCTTCATTTTATGCTAAATTATTACAACTGTCGTTAAGTATCATTCGCTCAATGATGTCATTTGTAAGAAACTACCTAGCTTTATGGGATAAAATTACATTAAACTGTCATTTAAAGTCATTAAGTGTTAATAATGTCAAATATTTTAAATACCTTAACAAAATGCAACAGACACGTCAAAATATTATACTTAACTTTAGGTATGTGCACAATACATTAACCCCCAGGGGTCCAAAAACAGGGCACTGCGTTTTGACGTGTTTTCTCCTTATCATAGCAGAATCAACTTAAAATACTCCATCATTAATAATCATACACTTACGTGTTATAGATCATTTGAAACTGTGAAGGGTCTTCTTTAATTTGTGTACATTCACAATAACAACAAATCTTTGTGTTTTTGTGAAATAAAAAAAAATAAACAGGGTGCGCATTCAGACATTTCTGTCTCCGCCAGCTGTCTCTCAAAACATGTTACAAAAATCAATTGAAACTCTGCGAATTCTCGTCACACAAACATGATACACATATCCAAAGAAAGCCTGAAATGTCTATCTTTAAACAAGCTCATTATAATCGAAAACAAATATTGCCTGTTTATATAATCTGCATTGAAGTGAAGAGAGTACAAAAATTTTGCTTTTTTGAAAACCACACATAAACATTTTTCTTTCAAAAATACAAACATGTACATACATGTAGCTCATATAATATAGAAGACATAGAAGAAAAACAAAAAATATATAATTTATTTAATTAGTTTTCCAGCGATATGAACCCAACACTGCATGGCTTAACCCATTATTGTACAATTTTATTTAATTTTAGGTGAATCGGTCTCCAAATGCAATTAAATATAATTTTATCAATTATTATTTTACTTATTATTATTATTGAATGATTGATTTTATTTGTTAAAACACATGGAGGAAAAAATTATGAACTGAAGAATATTCATGTTGTTGTTATAAAACTATTTGACAGAGTTTTAACACTTAATGACATTTTATTGACAAATGATATTTGTACCACTGTAGTTGAGGTCAAGAAAAATATTCATGACGCTGTTATAAAACTATTTGACAGACTGTTAACACTTTATGACATTTTAATGACAAATTCAATTTGTATAACTAGTAAAAAGTGGTCACTTATGTTGTCTTGGTAATGTCAAGTTGTCATGAATAGGGCTGTAACAATAAATTGCGTGTCCCATTAAAAAGACCTGTCTAAAATTGAATCTGAGTGGCAAGGCTACGATTCTGTGTTTTATGCGCAGCTTGTGCGTGTACTATGGTGTTTTGGTCAGTAGGAAGTCCTTATCAATCTAAAATCATTATGAGTCGGAGTTGTTTATAACGGGCATTTAAAAAAGCAACACTCGTTAAACAAAATCATTCAAAATATTCTTTATTATAATGAAAATACCTTAAACAATCAAAAGGACGGCAATATAAATATTCTTCTATACATTTCCAGGAATAGCGTTTGTAATGCTACTTCTTCTGTGGCACAATTGGAGTTTCTGCACGAGAGCGCCCTCTGGCTTTTGGATGTGGCAGCATTTCACCGTAATTCATTCAAATTCATTCACTGAGAAAAGGCGCATTTGCACGATTAATCGTTACAGCCCTAGTCATGACAAGTTATGATGTATTAGTTAATGTCAAGATGTCATAACAAAGACATCTCAAACAATGTCATATTTGCTTAAAAATGACATAATTGAACGAATGACACTTAATGAAAGTTGTCATAAACGTGCATAAAATCTCATTCATGTTCATAGCACATGTCATGCCATGATTATGAATGTGTCATGTCAGTCTTATGAACACCTGTTTAAGTAAAGAGTAATTCCTTATTTACAGAATCGTATTTATAGTTTTGGACTACAAGTGCACACAGTATGAGTAATACAGTGGGGAATGCCTCTTAAAACACTCCAGATACCTAAGCCAAACCCATTACTAGGATTTAATCCAAAAAGTCACTGAAAGACAGAAAGAGGAAGAGGTCATTTGTGCTACACTGGCCCAGACCGCCGACCCGCAGAGGAAATTTCCATCTGGGGTTCCATGTGTTACCCACCTGAGGGGGCCCTATAACCAGATGGACCCCAAAATCACACAATCAACATTCTGACAACCACTTAGACATCGGTGGTCGGTGACTCTAAGCCAACACTACAGGTACCTGTCTCGACCGGCAGAGAAAGACCTCAGGCTTTATTTATAGGTTTATGCTTTAAATTCAGTGTCCCGAACAGGTGGAGTGCACAGATCAGGATTATCCTCCATATTAACACTAAAGAAGAATCTCCCACATTCAATGTGAATTTAAATGAATGCACCACTAGATAAGGAATGTGCATTTAAAAAGTGCATATTGTAAATTTTAATTGAAATGTTAGCTTGTCCTGTGGTAATAAAAAACTATAACCAAACACCCAATTAAACCTACTGTAGATTTCTCTGAAAGTCATAAAAAGTATTGTAAAAAAAAAACTATCCGAACAGCAGCAGAGCAGAGCGGACATTAGCCTCGGGCTCACGCAGCACCCGGGATCATAAAGGGACTTCACAGCACCACTACAGTCCATCATGGACATCTAATGCATGTTCACATTGGAGAAGCCCATTTATTTCCCATTGCAGCCACTGCAAGAAAAGAGACCGGTGCTGCCCACGGAAGCGTGACACGGAGGCTGTTTTATCGTGCCCGCGACACAGCGGAAACACTCTGGAATACACAGATTTTGTAAGTCAATGACACGAGCTGTCAGCCGAGACAAGAACGTAAGAAATGAAGCAATGGAGTCCACGTCTAAGTGGGAGGGAGGGGAGCGACAAGAAACACTGTAAAGAAAAAGAGACAAAGTGCGTTAATTAATTTTCCACAGCGGTGTACGCGGAGGCATCTCAACAAGACAAACGATCTCATTTGCTGCAGACGTGAGCAAACAAACCTGAACGCTGGCACTGAAGCTTTATTTTAACATTCATCAAATCTCACAGAGGCCACAAAATGCGAATTTGCACAAATGTGTGTGCATAATCAGATGGATAAGCGACAAGTAACCGTGTTTAATTCTTTAAAAATGTATTTACCAGCAACAAAATTGTGGCCAGTGAAAATGCTGAATGGCTAGTAACTTTGGAAAACAACTAGCCACTTTGGGTGGTGAGCAAAAGACTTAATGTCAAGCCCTGGTCACGATTATTTTCACGATTATAAGCTCTGATGTTCGATCGAGAAAGAGAAACAGACGTGTTTACATGGGTAATAATAAGCAGTTATCATGATCAGCTAAACATTGCATTCTCAAAAATATGCAAAGTTCACGGCATAGACCAGGGGTGTCCAACTCAGTTCCTGGAGGGCCGGTGTCCTACAGAGTTTACCTCCAATCAGCTCCAACACACCTGCTTGGAAGTTTCTAGTAATCCTGAAAACCTTGATTAAACTCATCAGGTGTTTTTGATTAGGACTGGATCTAAACTCTGCAGGGACACCGGCCCTCCAGGAATTGAGTTTGACACTCCTGGCATAGACTCTCTAAAAGACGTCCAGGAGTTTTGCTTGAGGAAGTTACTGGAGATATTTTGACCTGTTTGCCAATGGGATTTGGGAAAAGTATTACTTTCCAAGCCTGGCCGACCCTATGTCATGGAGAGATGTGTTTCAAACAGATGTTTACCGGGAGCGTCTCATTGGTGTGGTTGTTGATAAAGTGCACACCGTTGTTTTATGGTGAGTAATGTTGTTTATTTATTTTACGTTGAGGCTGGTTACAGTATTTCAATGACTGACTTGTTACCTGCCGGTCCGTTATTGTGGGGACATTTCCACGCTCCGATACGTGATGCTAGACGAAACAAACTGTGATTGGTTGTTTGACATGTCGGTCAAACAGCCTCATTGATAGGCATTGGCCAAAAAAAGCAGGGGGTGAGCTAACGCGGGGTTAATTGTAATACTGTGTTCAGACCAGCTGCGGTAGAGGCGTCAAGCGCGAGTAATTTCAATGTTAAGTCAATGTAAAGATGTGTTGATGACGTGCGTCTGGAGGTCTCGTGCAAGAATGTGGCATTTAGCGCGGCGTGTTAGACGCGATTCCGCCTCGTTCGCGCGAATGGTGCAAATTGAGTGTTGCCGCGGGAAAAGTGCGAGTTGAAAAATTTAAACTTTGGCGGAAAAACACCCACGAGTTTACCAATCAGGAGCTTACTCTAGTAGTGACGTGATTACAGGAAGCAAGCAGAGTCGCAGGAGCCCATGACGCGAATTTCCGCGTGAATGTCTCAATGACTAGGATTTTACGCGCAAATGAAGCTAAACTCAAAGTGTTCAAGCGGCAAACTAGACGCGGTAGACATGAATTTGACGCCTCAAACGCAGCTGGTGTGAACCCACGATAACACGGCTACTTTACATATTTCTACAGGGCCGAGCAATCTGTGATTTTGATCTTTTTCCTCTTACTGTCAGAAGATGAATTTGTGAAAGTTTTGATGTGTTTTGGTTAAGATATGGAACAAAGAGTGTTTTGGAGGCATGGAAGTACATTTCTTCATCTTATGTTTTTTCTGAGTTGGGTGTGTAAGTCACCAAATCTAACCTTATATTATTTTAATCACTGTCTTGTTACCTAAAACATAACAGCATTTTAAAACATGTCAGCAACTCCTCACTACTGATAGCTGGGATTGAAAACATTTTTACACAGCGGGGTTAGTTGTCACACATTGTAACAATAAATCCTCAAGTATACAATGATAATGAAATGAAAACAATGAAAATAATATTCATCAAAATCTGTTAATACAAACAAACAAACAAACTTTAAGTGTACATTTGTAGCAGAGATGTGTGTGTTGATTGTGTACAAAAATGATTAATCTAACTTAAATATTTTTTAAATGATAGAGCCAAAAAGCGTTAGGTTGTTCCCCGCTCTCCCCTATTTTTAAATAAATTATACATAAAAATAAAATATATTGCTTTTAATACTTTGGTGTGGCACACAGAGTGTAAAAAGGACTAATGATAAAGTTCACTAATAGAATCGTTAAGAACCTCATTATTGAATCATTAACTGAAATTGGATTCAGAACCAAAATCGTTAAACTCCCCACGATTCCCACCCTTTAATTCCCATCACTTTCCAAATCCTAAAATCCACTATGAGAAAGAACCTGATTTGCAGTACCCAAGAAAAGCAATCTACATCCGTGTAATATTCAATTTCCCACCTCTGTTTAATACATGAAGATTTATGATATGAGGGCGTGATATTTAGAGCCCGTGAACCCACCTGCATACTTCAGGGGTTTAGATGTTTCACTACAGCAAAGTGCAGAAATGTGCTCATATCATCCACAAATCGAAAGCCAACACAAATCAAGCTCACCCCGGCAGAAACAAAATGGTAATGCAGTCATTAGGTCATTAAGATTAACTACGCTGTCATAAAAAGGCTCTACAGTGCTATTAAATATAGTTTTATGTATCTGCCGCACTCTTCATTTGCATATTGTGAGTAATGAGACGAGGATAAACAAATAATACACCGCTCTTGAATTCATCAAAGAGATGCGCGTCCCTGCGACGTTGTCTGTATGATTTGCTTTAACAGGTACTTAAATCATCAGGCATTATAATCAAGAGCATAATTTAAAAGAAAACACGACTGATGGGATTCGACAACTGAACGTGTGCCCAACACTGACCCCTGAGGAATGCCACTACATTTTAAAAATCAAGTCAAAACATCTATCAGCAGAAATGGATCTACAAGCAAACAAGAACCTGTAAACTTGCAATTTTCTTTTTTGATACTGTACAATTAGGAAGAACCGCTCAAGTAAACATTAAACCCCATCCAGTGGCGTGTTTACCATTTTGGGGGCCCTTTGCAAAGTCCAAGAACCAAGGCCCCCCATGCCCCAGCATTGCCCAAGGTTTTTCAATTGAATTGCACAACAATAATATTCAGTATATAGAATTAAGTAAGATATATATAAACCGGGTTTATTTTGTTTTACACTGCTTAAAATAACACTAAATTGTTACAGTTTGGCATGACAAAAAATCTTGGTTTAAAAAAAATGTTTCGCGCCCCTCTCAGATATATCTTTTGCTTGCAAATGTCTTATAGGATGTATTTAAAACAATGTAATTAATACTGCAACTTCAGTGTCTGACATCTTACTAAAAAAACCAAATGAGGAAAAAGAGGAAGCATTATTATTTTCAGACTGATCTAACAAACTGAACTAACAAACACCAGCAAAGAACATTGTAAGTTGGTTATTGCTTGAATTTATGGGAATCACATAACTCTCAAGTTCATATTGTAAAAACAAACTTACTGTGAGATACAACAAGCATATAGACTAGAAATACACTAAAGACGAGATTTTAATGACAATGATGAGATACAGAATATGATTTATGTATTTTAGACATTATTTAAACCCCTGCATGGTGTCTTTATCATGTTTATACCTGTACGAGTGTGGAACAAAAGATGCGTGTCACAGATCAAACCAAACCACCAATCACAAGTGTGAAGCCCAAAGTCAATGTTGTGCAGTTACGAGAGCACAGAGAGAGTCGAGCGAGCGCTCATTCCAGCACTTGTGTGGCTGCTTTTGTGCGCGCTGTGCAGAGGTGAGCTGTAGTTCGCTCATCTGCGCGCTCGCGAGGACGCTTGTCCACGCGCGAATAGTGTTCTGCGCGCTCGTATCTCTCGCTCGCGCGTGGTTATTGTGCGCGCGACTTTTGGGTCTGATTAAACGCCATATCCGCGCATATAAAAAGTTCGCGCAGCGCAGATCACTCGAGTGGCGCAGTTTCGTCCTTCTTTTGATGAGTTCGGCTTCCCATACTATATGTGCCCTCGCGAGGATGCGCGCATATATTATTCTGCGTGCATACTTTCACATCTCTCGCTTGCGCGTGCTTTATCCGTGCCTTAGATTTGGGTCTGAATAAACGTAACATACTTTCGCACACCTTGTGGCCAGTAGGGGGCCCCCCAAGCCCGCGAGGCCCTACGCAATTGCGTGGTTTGCGTGGTGGGTAAACACGCCACTGACCCCATCAGATGCAGCTTTGCCTTCTGCCTCTCGCCTGACCGCCTGACTGACCTTCAGAGAGGTTTCCACAGTGCTCTCTTTTCGTGTTTTATCAGTCAAGCGTGCATGTTTATCACTGTCAGCTGAGATTATGTGTGCGAGAGGACGGCAGCTCCGATCACAGTTGGTGAGCGGATGCAGGATCCCAGCGCCAGCTGCTGGGGAAGAGCGAGGCCGCCGAAGGCATCTGTTCCTGGTGCATCCGTAGGGCGAAATCCACGGCCAAGAATGGTGCCACGTTGGAAACTGAAGACGGGGTATAATATTGACACCTGTTCTGTGAAATATTAATGTCTGCCGTGGTGCCTACTCAGTAATACATCTGTGTGTGTGCGTGTAAAAGACATGCTGCACAGTACAAAGTAGTACATTTAGAGCAGTGGTGTGTCGTGTACACAGTAATGAACCCTGAGGGTTGTTTATCCACATAAAACGTGTACATGGGAAATGCAACTTATGCAATATTAGTAGAAATGTGTCAACCAGGAGTTTGCATCATCATCGAGTTTCAACAAAATGAAATTAGCCCTTCACTCCTTCCAGCTGTATTTCTGCAGTGCGGTGAGTTATGAGACCAACTATGACCTTCATGCGTTCCCATTGCTCCGATATGAAGGTGGCTTTGCATATTTATTTACTAATATGGATATCATGACCACTACTGATACAGTGAAAGGAAAGCTATTTAGTATAACCTTGCCATCAGCCATGGGCACTGCTAATGATGTCCAAACTACCACGGGATGTAATAATAAAATGCAAATGTATTAACTTTCCAGGAACAAACTGCATTGAATGTTTCAGCATGATGGTACTGATTCAGTCGAGCCATGATTCTGAACGCGTGATTTATAAACAAAGTATTTCTGCTAAAGTCATCTTGTTTAAAACCATCGATAAGTCCCATTAAACACATTCAGGCCTGCATTTAACAGACAAGGCTTAAATAAAGCCAGAACTAGGTCTTAGTTAAATTAAGATTTTTTTAGCATCTTTTATAAACATGCCTTGTATCTTGAGACAAATCAATGTCATTGGCATATTTTAAAATCTGTCAATGCAAGTTATTCTCAGTCGAGACAGCTCAAACATGTGTCTTGATCTAAGACTAGCCTTAAGCCTCATCTGTGAAACCAGTGGTCAGAATTCAGAAATATTTCACATTACAGCCCATTAAAGTGAGTTGCCAATCCTGATTCATGTAAACTTTAATGTTAAAGGGGACAGAGAATGAAAAACCATTTTTACCTTGTCTTTGTTGAATAATGGTAGTCTACCCACATTCACAAACATACAAAAAGTGCTAAACATGCTAAACATCTCAGTCTCATAGAGATTCCTCTTTTAGAAATGTCAGCCAGAAAACGGCCCAATCTGAAAAACTGATGCTTATGACATCACAGGCATCTAACTGCCCCTCCACTTTAAAATAATTGGCTACATTTTTTGAGTGGCAGCAAAGTCAGCCAATCAATAATGAGATTGCAAGTTAAGCCAGTAGGGGGAGCCAAATAGGTGCAAAACCACTTGTTTGAAATCCCCCACCCTAATAGAGCTATCTGAGAGAGGTTTTTAGGGAGCTTCTAAGGCATTACAGATCCAAACAAAAAAATTTTTGTCTACATGTCACATCACAGAACATGGATAAATACCCCGTTCAACCATTCTATGTCACCTTTAAAATGCAGGGATGTGCCGCAGGGATGACGATTTTTCATAGACCAACCCGGAAGTTAGCAAGACACTGGTTCCCTCGCCAAAAAGCCAATTCATTTTTCCCAGAGACTTTTGGATTACCTTAAAAAATAAGCTCTGTGTCTAACAAAAGTTTATGACACTTACACGTGTTGTCCAACAAGATAATTTTCACAGATGAACACAACCTTTAAGAATTTTGAAATCTAAGTGCGTTGACTAGAACTGAATTGTTCAACAATTTGCGCGAGTAGATTACATACAAAGTCTATGCAAAGAAGCAATCAGACGCGTTCTCGCGTGGGGCGATGCAAATGATGCAAATCAGGCGGCGAAATTGCCGCGCATCAACGCGTCTTCACATTAGAGCCCGACCGATAAAGGATTTTGAAGGCCGATACAAATGTTTGTTGGTTTTAAAAATCCGATATTCCGAAATATCGGCTGATAATTTTTCATGAAACGCGCAACAAAACATGACATGGTTGAAGGCTGTCTCGTCCGGGTTTTTTTATATTCATTTATCAGCCATTATGAATGCCGATACCGATAGTTTGGAAAATGCCTAATACCGGCCTGCCGATATATCGGTTGGACTCTACTTCACATTGACTTAACATTGAAATCACTCGTGCTTGACGCCTCTACCTTGGCTGGTGTGAACGCAGCATTAGGCTACAAGCGAACTACACCACAGTATCTCGACATCAAAATGATCCCACCAAGCTTTCGCCAGCTTTTTCAAACTTCATTAAACACATTGTGCCCGTGTTGTGTTGTTTTTGAAATCTTCATGCTGATGACTTTTAAAATACCCAACAAAGTCTGTAGTCTCATGTAGCATCTTGTTAGCAACGACGGTTTTAAAAACACTTTAAACATTTTGCTGGTGTGTTTTATGGCATAAAACGTAAATACATCTTGTGCTTGTGTTAACCCAAGATCTTATTTAACCCTGGAGAACCCATTGGTCAAATTTAAAAAAAACTCACTTATTTTGGGACGTTGGTACCAGACGTGCTAAAATGCTATCTCGCTTTTGGGTTTTGCTTACAAAAACACATCATCCCTGCGACACGTGGTAGTATACTTCACCAACCAAATCTCAATGCACAATACCGTATCGCACCTTTACACAGTGTAATATAAATTAAAACCCAGGTCTTAACCTTTCCTATCCCAATTTCTGTTATTGCCCTCATAACGTCAAAGCAAGGCCAACATCAATCAGTCCAACATCTACTGAAACCCTCATCCAACAGTCGCACCATGCGCAAAAGCATCATTCTGTCAAACACCCTGAATGTCATTACAGATAATAAGAAACCTGCTTCTAGTAATGGCTGAACATGAAATATGAGACCTCTCTGCGGTATGCTAATGAAGAAGAGAGACTGGATATCTTCCCGGCGTCTCCTGATTTCCGAGAGGATTATCAGCGCCCGGCAGCAGCATTATTCCACAGATGTGCCACAGATTGACAATGAGCTTTTGATACTGTAGACCGCTGCAGGGATGCTGCGATCAATAACCGCTGGAGGTTGATAACACGGTGTCATTGACTTGTGATTGTCCTGGACTGCCAGGCCATAACACTGACAACTTCAATTGCTCACTTGTGAACACACAAGCAGAATCAGGTAAAACAGGCGAATTGTGTGAGCATTGCATAACCCCCCAAAAATATTTTTTTTATGATCATTAAGATTTTAAAGGACCATTAAATCTAATTGCCGTAATAAATAATATTTCTCAGAAGTATAACACATTCATTAAAATCATCCTGCCTGGACATTTTAAATTTAAAGTGAGCATAAATTAAATATAAATGCCACCATGATACTTACAAATGTGCTTTTATGTAATACAGTATATGCATATTTTTATACATACTGCATTACACTATACAGAGATTTGAGTATGCTTTATGTGATAGTTTCCTAAATATTATAATAAATTTTATCATGATTCTGTGGTTAAATATGCATTTCTTCAGTGCAACAGATTCACAGAGTTACTGTATACGTTCAAAGACTATGACTGTGTCGATGTATGGACGTTTGTCTTGGGTTATATTGGTTGAGTGGTCAGACAGCCGAATGTCTGGCTCCACATGAAACCTGCTGGCAAAACGCAGCGGTCAGCGCAATCTGACCTGATAGCTTTCCCACCTACAAAACCTTCTCCCCCTGTTGTCCTGAAATCTCTCCATCTGTCCCATGATTAGACTGGTCAAATACAGGGCAATATTATAAGAAAAGGAACAATGTGATGCCATTGCCACAAAAGTATATGGCTACATTTACATCAGTGCGATTTGAAGACTTTAGGAAATTCTCCATACCTTCCCATACGGCAAAAAAATGTCTCTGTCCATAAATATGTTTAAAATATATGCTAAATAATTAAGGCTTAATTAAATATATTTTTGGATTTGAAAATATATTTAATTTTAACTTTCATATATTAACATATAATTCAAAATTTCTTTTAGGTGCAGCAAATACATTCATACATATTCTAATTTTACAACTCATTCGGCAAAAATATATTTTTCTTGGCCAAAAAATTCATGTTTGTAAAGTATGTATGAAATCTAAAATGTATAAAGTAAATTTTTGCAGTTTAAAAAAATACTAAATTTTAACCTTTTCAAAACCATTATGTTACAGGTTTGCAACAGACATAATGCAAGATAAATATAAATACTTTAAAATATATTTCAAAATGTACAAAAAACTTTTTGTAAACATATTTCAAAATATATTTTAGCAAATATGTATATATATAAGAAATATTTGCATATATATATATACATGTTTATATTTATATATAAATATTTATTATATATTTTTTCTTAAAATTAATACATGTAGCCTATGTGTATTTATTTATATACACATAATTATTATACACAGTACACCCACATATATTATTTATTAAAAAACTTTTATTTTGCAAACGATTAGTGACTAATTAATCAACTTAAATCATCTAAAAGCCGAACGAATAAGCTTTCTATTCATGTATGGATAGGACAATATTTGACCGAGATACAACTAATTGAGTTGGAATATAAAAAAAACTAAATAATGAGAAAATTGCCTTTAAAGTTGTCCAAATCAAGTCCTTAGTAACACATATTACTAATGATAAATACATTTTAGATATATTTACTGTAGGACATTTAGCAAATATTTTATGGAAAATGATCTTTATATCCTAATGATTTTTTGGCATAAAAATAAACAATTTTGACCCACACAATATATTAGGACTGTAACGATTAACTCTTTCCCCGCCATTGACGAGATATCTCGTCAATCAAGAGAAAACGCTTCCCCGCCAATAAAGAGTTTTTCCGTCTTTCCGCAATACCGCTATTATCCACTATATCCATTAATCACGTTTCCCAATAAAAATGCCTGTCTGAAAGTGATTCTGAATTGCAAGGCTGCGATTCTGTGTTTCATGCGCAGCTTGTGCGTGTACTACGGCATTTGGTCAGTAGGAAGTCCTTCTCAATCTAAAATCATTATGAGTCGAAGTCGTTTATAACGTGCATTTAAAAAAGCAACACTCATTAAACAAAATCATTCAAAATATTATTTATTATCATGAAAATACCTGAAAACTTTTAAAGAACAGTGATATAAACATTCCTATAGACATTTCCTGGAATAGCGTTTGTAATGCTACTTCTTCTGTGGCACAAAGGGAGTTTTTACACGAGAGCACCCCCTGGCTTTGGGATGTCACAGTAATTCATTCACTGAGAAAACGCGCATTTCCACGATTAATTGTTACAACCCTACAATGTATTGTTAACTACTGCTACAAATATCCCTGTGCAACTTATGACTTATGTTTGTTGGTCGAGGGTCACATATACTGTATATTAATATACTGGACTAGATCTTGCATCTCGTTGATAGCAAAAGCCTGTGAAACTTCTGCACGAGTTGGTTTGTGAATAATGTCTGCCCTATAGCGCCCTCATAGATCCACAGAGACGGCCTGATCTCAACCTGTCACAGCGCGTTTGCGTTTGAACAGTAGGCCTATATTAATTCAGAAAAAGACGAATCTGCCTGTGCGGCCGATTCACCAGTGACTCTTCTTTCTTCTGCTATCTGCCTGTGGTATGGATCATAACGACAGGATTATTCATCTATCACTTTCCGAACTCTCTTTGAAAGGACGCCAGCAACCAGCTGAGAGAGAAATAGACTCCATAGACTCTTAGATAGATTGGGTTACAATGGAGGGGGGGGCTAAATCTCAACTTCAGCGACAGGTTGGTGGGAAAATAAAGTTTGTTGATGATGGAAGGGCAGAGGATAAGAAGAAAACAAAAATTTATCAGTGCACAGTACTCCAAAATCCAAAACAGTGGCAATGCTTAATGGAGTCATTTAATCCCAGTGATCATTTATGTAAAACATAAAGCAATAATTGCATATATAACATTGCAACTATAATACATGATACTATCAACTTTCACATCGTGGTCAAAAATATTCCTCATAAGGGGGGCACAATACACCTATCTGTACTTCCATTTAATCATCTTTTAAATGACAAAATCAAGTAACACCATACGTTTACACTCAGAAATACTTAGGGCTGTCAAACGATTAATTGCGATTAATCGCATACAAAATAAAAATTTGTTTTTGAATAATATATGTGTGTGTGAACTGTGTGTAATTATTTTATTTATACAAAAATACACACACGTTCATGTATGTATTAAAAAAAACATTTACATGTGTGTATATATATTTATTATATATTATATATAGGTTTTTATATATTTTATATTTTGTATAAATTTAAAAATATTATACATTAATACCATTTTACTTAATTTAATACATGTATGTGTGTATTTATATACATAAAATAATTACATGCAGTGCACACTAACATCTTTTATGCAAACAGAAACTTTTATTTTGTGTGCGATTAATCGCGATTAATCTTTGTTCAGCCCTAATAGAAAAAGTTTGGGCCAAAGAGTTACATTTTGTGGATGATAAAATGTGGTTTGAAATCATGAAACAGCTCACCCGTGAGTCGTATCCGTACCCCTGAAAACCCACATAACTCACACCCGAGTGAGGAAGACTATAGTGATAATGGTGATTATATGTGATATATAGATGGTGGTCATGTAAAGAGATACGACCTGGCCTTTCTCTGCATCAGTCAACACACAACTAAAGCAAAACAAAAGAACATGAGCATGAATCCTGAATCTCTCCTGAGATTTTCATTTCACTCCGGCCTGTTTTATTTTGACAAAACTCATTACACAAAAACAGAGAGAAGAATGACAGACATAGCACATCATTGAGGAACTCAATTTAATTTATGAATTTGTGTTGAGCATAATTACACAAACCCCACAATTTTCATTTACAAAGAGCAAATCAAAGTGAATCTTTGAAAGGCTTTCAAGGCAGCAAAGCAGTGAATGTCATTACAATAAAAACACATCAACTCAAGTTTGTACCTGATGGATTATAGTTTCACAGGAGGAACGCAAAGGAACGTGAAGAGAAGATTTCCATACCTTAAGCAGCTGCGTTTCCATTAATGATTTGCGGAAACCATTAGCATTATTTTCTAAATGTCGACCAAAAACTATTGCGAAAATATAGCTGCAAGCAACAATACTTAATTCGCTTTTCGGTTCTTGTGACACCACATGAAGTCGACCACACCTCTTCGGTCTTATCCTGCAACCAAACATACTTCTGCATATAAAAAAAATAATCATGTGACTTTCACGCATGTCAGGTGAAAAACTCTTTCCATTGCAGTGGCTGGGTCGAAACATGAGGCAAATTTTTCAAAATAGAAAAAGAAAAGCAGAATTTTTGACGCTGGCACTTGCAGCAAGGGCAAGACAACGTCAGCTAGACGATCAGTCACCTGGGTTTAATGTTCGCTACGTCAGAATTAATTCGGCTAATCCATTTCACAAAAACCAAAAACCATGTTAAGAGAGAGGTAAAACTTTTTGGCAAATTAAGGGATTTTATTAGAAATTTGCCGTTTCCATCACTCATTTCTTATCCAATACTTTAAAATGTGCATAAAGTCAGTGTGATGGAAACCCACCTAGTTTTGTAATATATTCCATTTCCAAATTGCCTGGAAAACCTGACTCGGGCTTAAAAGCGTTTTTGCAAAATATAGGAGTTTATAATAAATTGGCGTGTTTCCATTGTCTGCATTTCCAATTTGCTATTTAATTTTTTGCAATTTCAAAGGTAATGGAAACGCAGCTAGTGTCCAATACAACACCCATCCAACATTAAGCTGGTAGCATAACGTTTTAGCACAGATTCAAATCAGTTTTTATATTTTTACTAAATATTTTTTATATACTTTATATTTACATTTAGATTCAAACACTTTTATTTTATTTAATGAAACTTGAAGCGTGAGAATATATAAATGTATAACGTATTTATCTCTGAACAGATTTATGAAAAACTCAAAACAAAAGATATTGAATGAGTTATAAAATCTATTTATGTAAATAAATGTAGACATAACTCCATGATATGACTTTATTTCTGCACATCAGTGAGGATCCATCACTCTTATTTCATAAAGTGCTTTACTTAAATAAAATATTCTGGGGTATTGTCAACTTAACGTCTACTGACAGCATTTGTGGCTTTTTGTTTATTATAAGAGACAATCATTTTGGCTCACTGTGAACGAGACGCATATTTACATTATATCGGTATACAATATATATGTCTCGCTTTCTTTTTTGGCAGTAATGCAATATATGAATGAAATGCTCGCAATTAAGTATTGATGGATGATATCAAGTATCCAAAACAACAGTTGATCTCTGTCCATAATAGCTGTTCTTGGTGACACTGAAGCGGATATCTTTAAGGTAACCAGGTCACGTTCTTAACCGGATAATATCTGAATGTAGGTTAAGTAATGAGTTGGATCAAAGCCTGTGTACAAGCGGATGCACTGGATTAATTCCATTTGCTAATCCAAACCCTCTTTAGATGTAGTTAACACAACTTTCTTGATCATTTTCCTTTGGTTTGAAGTGCTGATTGTGCTTTCTGTATTGATCCGCAGATCCGAAGAGTCAAGGACCACAGCAGTCAATGTCAAACATTATTGTTATTTCAAGATGCTGGGCAACGTTCATGGGCAGAAGATAACAAAGAAACAACAGAAACGTCTAATGTGGTCTTTTCTGATTATTTTCAAGATGGCCCATTTACCAGGTGGTCCTTGTGACCCAGCTGACCTTCATTGACCAGGATCTACAGGGAGGGGGGTGGAGAATGAATGAACATCTATTGATCGCTGCTTGACAAGGGGTCTCTGCATCGATTCAGATATCACCCTACCAGGAGCCATTGTGGGAAGTGATGTGTGGATGAAAATAGAAGACTCGAATGGACGAATAAAAAAGATGCTTTAATTCACTGACCGAGACGAGAGGGATCAGTTTATAGCCAGACCCCCAGAGGACCAACGTCAGCGTTTTGTTTTTCTTTCCCAAACTCTAGATCTCTCCACAACAATACATACAGAGAGTTGAGACAGCTTATAGCCTAGGGGTGGGAGATATGACTAAAATCTAAAATATGAGTACTTTTATATCATGATAGCTATATATATATCACAAGACTTATTATTTTTTTCTTTCATATATATATATATATATATATATATGAAGAGTTTGGTTCCAAAACGCAATAAATCCATTTTGACAAATTTTGGTAAAAACGTGTTTTCTATACCAAGAAAGTGTCAAGATGAAAACCACTATTTTCTGTTACAAACTTTCACATAGCATCTTTAGGTTATAAAAACATAAAAAATTCAAATCCATAACTTGATTTTCAAAGATTTATTATAAAAACTGATAATTTTTTTCCACAAAATGCAATAAATCCATGACAAGTTTTTATTCAAAATGCTATAAATCTATTGAATCAATCGCCTATATAAATGTGCATTCATCTTAGCCATGTTATATTCATTTAGTTGAACAGTTGTACACACTAATGTTTTTTTTTAATCAATGTCATTAATCAAAACACTTACTTTGTCATAATAAGAACACTGTCATTGCTGCGGTTATACTTGACGTCTTCGCTTAACGTTTTTCACAGCAATCAGCTGTAAAAATTTTTGGTCTTGCTCGATTTTCGTTGACTTTGAGTAAAATTGGAAAGTTTTTCATAAGATCCCCTGGGGTCAATGTGTTATCATGACAGAAACTTGATGCTGTCGGTCCGGGCAAACAAGCGATCGTCTCCCAAAGTGCCTCTTTGCGTAAATTATTAGATGTTGATGACTTACGTTTCTTTCCCGTCACAGAAAACCATCACAGGTTTATCAATGCTATTAAAGTATTATTTTGTTTTTGTTTGTTTGTTGATCATGAAGTACAAAGTAGATGAGGAAAACTAGAACTCCGTGTACTCAGCGCGCCGCCATTGTTTGTTTACATTGCGTGAATGGTGGGCTGAAATCTGTGGAGTGGATTTATGGCATTCTGTAAAAAAGGAGGAGTGGCGTTTATTGCGTTTTGGAAAAAAGGGAGAAAAGATGACAGAATAACACGGCGGATATTGGATTTTGCGTAAAATTAAGAATTTACTTTTTAATACTGACCTGATATAATACTGATTCTGGCAGTAACTCATTTTTTTCAAAAATGGCGTTTATTGCGTTTTGGAACCAAACTCTTCATATATATATATATATATATATATATATATATATATATATATATATATATATATATATATACAAAAGTGATTTAGTCAAGATTTTCTCTTACTGCTGTCTGATTAACATGAGTAACAGACAGGAACAAAATTAGGTTACTTCCCCTTTAAGACCAAATTCCAGATCCAATATACAGTTACACATGCATTTGCAATGGTTTAAAATCACAAAACAAACGTGTGCAAATGTTAAGTTTTAGTGGCCACGTGACGTGAGTATCTAACCTAGAAAAAGACTATATTCTGAAATCTCTACCTGTTGACAAATTTCTACCAGTTCAATCTACCTACCGGTGTTTCGCCCACACTTATTATAGCCTGACATCAGTCAGGTTTATTAATATAGTGCCATATCAAAACTGTAAATATATGAATATAATCTCCTGTGTTTAGAGATAAATGTGTGAACACTGAACAACCCTACAATGAAAAAAAATCCACCCTCTCCTTTTTTAATCCCTATTAAACCAAAGAACTGTTTTGATCCTCTTGTTAATGTGACGTCACACAAACAAAGCCCCGCCCACAGCCACTGACTGACTAGGTAATTTTATGCAAAAGCTTTTCTAAATGTGTTTGTTAGCACGTTGTAGCACTAATGCGGCTAAATATACTTTTTTCACAGACTGTTTTCACACAATTCTTTTCCCAATAGCACTTACTGTCTGTTGGTTAAGGAGTTAGGAGCTGTATCTCATTTGCATTTAAAGGTACAGACACGAAAACAGCACATTTCTGTTCCCACCCAAATAGGGGCATTTTGGACATGCTATAAAAATGATCTGTGGGGTATTTTGTGCTGAAACTTCACAGACACATTCTAGGCACACCTTAAATTTAGTTAAAATGGGCGTAATGTGTGTCCTTCAAAAAAGTGGCAATTGCAAGTTTATGTTGCATTCTCACAAGGATTGCTAAAAACAACATCCCTAATGCCAACAACAACACTACTTAGTTAATTCTTTCCCCACCATTGACAAGTTAACTCGTCATTTAAGAGAAAACGCTTCACTGCCAATGAAGAGTTTTTACGGCAATCCATACTTCCGCTATTATCCACTAGGTGGCACTCTTACCCAACTTATAAAACACTAAAGCATCCACTGATCCAAAAACAGTAAAAACTATTTTTCATTTTGAATCTGATCTCTAACAAAAGTCCTTTACAAAAATGCTTTTTGCTCAAAATCTGGTATTTTTGAAGAAACCTACTTATATTTAAGAGTGATAAAATAAAAAACAAAAGAAGATAGGATGCAATTTTTTTTTTTTAAAGCAGAGGGTCTATTTTGTATGTTTATATATTTAAAAAAGAAAGCATTAAACTTTTGTGAAAATCATGAAAAAATTAAAATAAAAAAGTTGCTGGCGGGCAACTTTTTTTTAAATGCTGGTGGGGAAAAAGTTTAGCATATTTATTTTGTGATGGTAACTAAACGTAATAATAATATGGTGATTTGCATTTTAATATACATCTACTGATACACTGCAAAAAATTATTTTCAAGAAATCATTTTCTTAGTATTTTTGTCTTGTTTTCAGTAAAAATATCAAAAAATTCTTAAATTAAGTTTCTTTTTCTTGATGAGCAAAATGACCCAGACAAAATAAGTCTAGTTTTAAGACCAAAAATATCAAATTTAAGTGATTTTGTGCATAAAAAAAGCAAAAAAAAATTGCCAATGGGGTAAGCTAATTTTTCTTGATTTTTTTTTTTAATTAGTGTTTAAGAAAAATTTTCAAGATTTTTTTGCTTACCCCATTGGCAGAACACAAAAGCACTTAAATTTGATCTTTTTGATAGACTTATTTTCTTGGGTCGTTTTGCTCATCAAGAAAAAGCATCTTAATTTAAGAATTTTTTGATATTTTTACTGAAAACAAGACAAAAATACTAAGAATTTTTTTCTTGAAAATCATTTTTTGCAGTTGTCCATGTATCCTGATCAGGTACATCATTAAAAACAACTGATAGGTGAAGTAAATAACACCGATCTTAAATTTCACGTGTGAAAGATCTCAGCGAGTTCGACGAGAGCCAAATAGTGATGACTGTGTGTTATATAAACATAAATGAAGTGAAAAAATCAATTGAAGGATCTACAGTATTGATCCAATATCATGAGAAACAGAATAGCAACATATTGATGTATGATGGTACCAACACAGCCCAATATAATACTGACTACTTAAGTGGTTTATTAAACAACGACGAGCTGTATGACTAAGACGGATATGAGCTGGAATCCGTGGACACGGTCAGCATCTGTCATGCAAAAAACATTTAAACAGCAGATGAACGCAGTCTCAAAGTGCTCCACTGCTCAGCACAAAATTAGTCTACTCCTTTAATGATTTCTGAATCAATAACACTCCAATAAGAGCGGCGGCCTGCTGGGCAAGCAGCTGTAAAATAAAGCACAGACACATACGATCACAACACCCACTTGCTCTCTATATTAAAGCTGGAGGTTTTAGGAAGGGAGCTTCATTTTATGAAGATTAATCAAGAATCAGTGAACGTCTTATCAAATACGTGTCTGACAGGTTTCTTTATGGTCGTCTTTCTCACTTTGGCGCTTTCACATCAAATATAACGCTAAGGGATCTTTGTGTGGGTTCTGTTTGTCACAGCTAGAGAAAATCACCTGGTGGTTCAACAGGATTTTGATCGATCGCTGGTGAATGATCCAGAAGTGTGGGAGTGATAAATCATATAGAGTTCATATTGAATCTGAAGGGTTTGAGGAGAAGAAACACTTTTATAACTGATGATGTGACAGCCGTACACAAACAATTGAATCTTACGTAACCTGTCAGAGAAATGTCTGGCTCATATTTCACTAGAAATTAAAGAAACGAGAAACAAAAATAAAACTATATTAAAATGATGATTTTTATTGTGACATTAATTAAACAAATTTTTATTACTCTGTCTTAATGATTCAGTGTGTTTATCATAGTACTGTAATATGTTAACTTTAATTCATGCTGAATTTTGATGAAAAATGGGTTTAATGCTAAAAGCATGTTTTAGGTCAGTGGTTCAGATCTTTTCTGGCCCTGACAAAAAAAATTTACTGGACCCAACAACAAATCACTAAAATGAAACAGGCTTAATTATTGACTTTATTGTTTTTGATCCATGTTTTGATCTGAATAAATAAGGTCATATAACATCAAAAACTACAAGCCTATCTCATACATTTCAAAAACTGTTATATACTGTACAAGTAAATGGTCAATAAAAAATAAAATAAAAATAAATAAATTAAAAAAAAACTACTAACATACCCTTGGCTATGTATACTGTGTTGGACTTGATGAGACTATTTCCAGTGCACTTATGTATTGCTGTTCTTATGTTGCCATAATTGCTTCTATGGTTTACCTCACTTGTACAGTAAGTCGCTTTGGACAAAAGCGTCTGCTAAATGACAAAATGTAAATGTAATAAAATAAGAACAAATAATCAAATTATGTGCAATAAAATAAATTCAACAGAACAAACATACAAATAAAATAATTTTCAGATTAATCTAACAGTACTATACTTTTAAATTGTTTATTTATTTTATTTTTAACACCATATCAGCACAAAAGGCTATTTTCATAGCAAACACAACGGGCCCTATCTTGCACCCAGCGCAATTGACTTTGTCAGTGACGCATGTATCATTCGTATTTTGCACCGGCGCACAGCGGGTTTTTCCCTCCACAGATGCACGTCGGCAAACTAGGGAATGAACTTGCGCTCCCTGGGCGGTTCAGCGCAAAAAAAGAGGCGTGTTCCAGCGCAAACCATCTCTGATGCTATTTTGCAGTTTCAAAAAACAATTGCGCCACTGACCAGAAAAAAAAAGTTTAAAGTCAGTGGCGCGTTGCGCGTTGTTCATTATGCTATTTTAAGGGCGCATGATGTATAGCGTGCACAACGCGCATACACTTTGCTTATCTAATCTACACAGATGCAACAGTTATTTTTGCAAATCATAAATTGTTACACTAAAAAATATTTATACACGAGATAAGGGAAATCATAGTGGTGAGCATTGTGGTGATAGTTTTTTTTATTGTGTGGCTGCGTTAAAAAATTCTCATGCAAATAACGATTAAAATATTTTCATAAGTTTGTTGTGTGGCTGTATTACGTTTATTTTATGTAAATAATAATTAAAATGTTTTCATAAGAAACCTTAATGTATATGAACTTGATTTGTAAGAGTACTTTGGGGTTGGACCTTGGTTGCGTTTCTTGGGTCCGATTTCAAAGCCCCCAAAGCCTTTCAGCGGTGAGGGTGGACGCAGCGATGTCCTCTGCTGGCGTCAGGTCCTGAGGCAGATCCACCTCCCGTTACACGGCGTGCCCGATTTATGCTGGCAAGCTTGGGATTCCCCCGTCTCCTGACATCATTTAAGCGCTTGCCTTCTCTGTCTTTGACTGCTCTTACAAGAACGTCGCTCTCCTCGGCTGTAAACCGCTCCTGGCGTGCGCCTGGTAAATCCGTCATAATAATAGCAACCCGCCATGGAACTTGCGCCCTTGCGTTTAAAGGGAATGTTGGATAGCGTTCTGATTGGTTTATTTGACGTTACGCCCAAACCACACCTATGAATAATGAACCTACTTCAGACCAACCTTTTATTGATTTGCGCCCGGCGCAAGAGTTATTTCTCACGCCGGGAAAATAGCAACAGCGCCCAAGATCCGCCCACAAACTCACTTGCGCTTTGCGCTTCGTACTTGCATTTCAGATCGTTAAAATAGGGCCCAAGGTATCACTAGGAATTTACCAAATTGAAAATTCTTGGCCGAAACCGAAAAAGAGGAACCAAGGCCGAAAACCGAAACACCGAAAGAAATTAGGCAAATTATTGCGAATTGCATGCAAGCTGAGCTGATTCACGACCTCAGGAGCTAGGGAACGATTTGAGACACAGAGATAGCCTACTGAAATAAGTCCACACCGCAGAGATGTTGCTTCAAACAAGCACATGCAGGTCGCGGTTTGCGTCATCACAACATTTCGGTAGGTATGCACCGATACCGATACTGGTATCGGCCTCGATACCACATTTTCTAAAGTACTCGTTAAAAGTCCCCTGATACCTGGAATCGATACCACGTTCTGAGAAATGTCTATGTTTGAGCGGCGTGTAAGGGGTTAATGTCTCTTGTGTTGTCCAAAGAGGCAGAGTTTACAACAAACTGGAAAACTAGTCTTTTGTTTTTTTGTTAAATTATATTACTAAAGGTGTTACCTGTAAATTTAAATCATGGTTTTTTTATTAAGTACTCGGTATCGGTATCGGCAAGTACTGAAATGCAAGTACTCGTACTTGTATTCCAAAAAAGTGGTATCGGTGCATCCCTACATTTCGGCCTTATTGTTTCGGTGATAAAAGTCTTGCAGCGGACGAATATTCTGTGCATCCCTAGGTATCACGCCGGATTAAACTTCGTGTCATGCTAATTTTTCGCTTAAGTTGAATATTTTTAACTTTGAGGCAAATAGCATGCGTTTTTGTGGCAATCATGCTGTCCAATTCGCGTCATGCACATCGCCCAGTGCGAGTGCGCATCTACTCGTATCTTTGCATTGACTTTGTATGTAATCTACTCACGCAAATAGTTGAATTCGCATTTGGTGTGTACGCCCAATAACACTATGGTGCAAGGTTTATTTGGGGTGACCTAATGCACGCTGATCAAATATACTGTTACACATGCATTTTATTTCTGAACTGTTAACACTGACTATGCTTACTATGTTTAAGAGGATAATTGTGGCACTTTTATGTTTGTTAATATGTTCGCTCAAGTGCAAGAAAACATGAACTAAGTATTTGCACGCTGTTTGAACCATTTGTGCGTATACGCACGCTACCTTGAGATTCGGCTTTCCTGGCTCGCACTTCAGCTTAACGCAAAAATTAATAATTCTGCGCGCAAGAAGCGCATTGATATCTGTTTTGGGTCTTCTTTAATTGAATATTTTAATTACAAAGGCCTCAAAACATGGGAAAATGACAAACTTTTTTGACGGGGGGGGCATCAGGATACCTTATTGTCAATAGGGATGGGTACCGAAACCCGTTATTAAACTGGCCCCGGGGCTAAATTATGAAAGAACGTAGTATCAGTAAGATCTGACGCTATCGGTTCTGCTTTCGGTCCTGGAGAAAAAAATTAAAATAAATGTACTATGTATTCTTAATAATGTTTTCGTGCACATTTTATCTCACCAAACATTTCTAATTTGCGATAAAATCAAGACGATAGTCTGTGAGATCAGAGAGATCTCTTATGCGCGCCGCGGAAGCTGTCTGTCACACACAACGAGCGTGGCGCACGGCCGCACGTAAATGTATAACAGCACACAACTCCCGCTTAACTCTGTCCCCGCCATTGACGAGATATCTCGTCAATTAAGAGAAAACGCTTCCCCGCCAATGACGAGATTTTCCGTCTTTCCGCAATACCGCTATTATCCACCAGGTGGACAACTTTTTAAAACCAGAAGTATTGCCCTATGGCAAGCGGCTGCATGTCCGTGTCTGTTTTAAAGATCGCTCTGAATGGGATCTCTATAAAAAGTCCGTCACAAAAATTGAATTATTTTTGCTTTTTGCTCAAAATATGGTGTTTTTGCAAAAACCTACCCATATTCAAAAGCTGATTGCAAAAGAACCACTAAAGGTAGGATGAAACGTTTTTTTTTTTGTTTGAAAGCAGAGGGTCTGTTCTTTCATTTGGTATATTGTATGTTTATTTATTTAAAGAAGAACATTTTCTGGAAGGCATTAAACTTTGGTGAAAATCATGAAAAACGCTGGCGCTGGCTGGCAACTTTTTTTAAAAACGCTGGCGGTGAAAGAGTTAATTCAAAGAGTGACGATGGCGGATAGAGGAAAACGTTCAAAAGTGTGGTTATACTTCACAAGAGTTGATGCAGACAACGCTCGTTGTCATACAGGTAAGTTCAACAAGATGTTTGCATGTAAGGGCGGAAACACAAGCAATCTGTCAAAGCATCTTTCAGAAGTGCATTACGTGCAGTCAGAAACTGTCCCGATTCAAGGGCTGCGACCTTCTAAGCATGCAACCTTACCGAGCACTCGGTCTTTCAAGGTGGCAGCCTCAGAAGTCCGCGAAGAGAACTGAAATGAAACGGTCTAAACCTCGGAGGACCTATAATTTGCGTCACCTGCTGCACGCGCCCACCGCGCCTGTCAGGCATGTATGCTAAAATAATGTTGAATCAACGTTGTCCACCTCATTTAATATAAATGTACCATCTCCCTAATTGGTTTGCTTACCTTACGTTAAAATTTTGTTGATTTCTTTTGGGAGAAATGACGTTATGCATTCAACATATTTTCTACTTGTTTTAAAATCCTAAATAAAGAAAAATCAGTATGTAAACATTTATTTGGCTAAATACTCAGCACTTCAAGTTAGTTTAAAAAATAGCCTACAGATAAATATCTTATTTAGAGTATTTTTTCTGCAGATTTCACGCTGGTGCATTAACAAATATATGTACATTATTTAGAAATGATAACCAGAAATTAATTTGTAATGATGAAATGCAGACACATAATTAACTTAATCATATGAACATAGGTTCATGATCAAATGTTAACATTGGCCAAAGTACCGATAAGAATACCGTTAAAGTACCGGACCGTTAAAGGAATAGTCTACTCATTTTCAATATTAAAATATGTTATTACCTTAACTAAGAACTGTTGAATCATCCCTCTATCATCTGTGTGTGTGCACGTAAGCGCTGGAGCGCGCTGCGACGCTACGATAGCATTTAGCTTAGCCCCATTCATTCAATGGTACCATTTAGAGATAAAGTTAGAAGTGACCAAACACATCAACGTTTTTCCTATTTAAGACGAGTAGTTATACGAGCAAGTTTGGTGGTACAAAATAAAACATAGCGCTTTTCTAAGCGGATTTAAAAGAGTAACTATATTTTATGGCGTAATAGCACTTTTGGGAGTACTTCAACTCGGCGCAGTAACACCCTCCCTCTCCCATTATGAGAGTGAGAAGGGGAGCGGACTTTTCAGGCGAGTCGAAGTACTCCCAAAAGTGCTATTACGCCATAAAATATAGTTCCTCTTTTAAATCCGCTTAGAAAAGCGCTACGTTTTATTTTGTACCACCAAACTTGCTCGTATAACTACTCGTCTTAAATAGGAAAAACGTTGATGTGTTTGGTCACTTCTAACTTTATCTCTAAATGGCAGCATTGAATGAATGGGGCTAAGCTAAATGCTATCGTAGCGTCGCAGCGCGCTCCAGCGCTTACGTGCACACACACAGATGATAGAGGGATGATTCAACAGTTCTTAGTTAAGGTAATAACATATTTTAATATTGAAAATGAGTAGACTATTCCTTTAAGCAGTATCGGTAAGAGTAGTAATACCGTTAAAACCTTAACGATACCCATCCCTAATTGTCAACCCCTGATGGTTAGAAAAAATACTGCACCATAATTGTCATAAATTAAAGAGCACCAATTATCCGATTCACGATTTTACATTTCCTTTGGTATGTATGTGTGTATTAGTACATGTTAACCATATGCAAAAGGTACAAACCCCAAAGTAAACGGTGACGCAAGTTATCGTCACCAATGTTAATCTCTTTTCTTGGACAACAACAAACACACGGATTGTAGGCAACAGTTTACTTCCTGGGTCGGATGACGTGGATAAGACCGACATTATCATAATTTCTCACGCTTTGTTTCACAGCCTGTAAGTTAACTCCTGTTAGCAACCAAATCTTTCAAACATGGTAAGGAGCGTCACATTTCCGTCTGACTTCAGAGTTATTCAGGCCAATCACAACGTACAGATTAGCTGGCCAATCAAGGACACAGAGCTTTTCAGATCGATCAGTTTTGTACAAAATCAGTGCGTTTGAGGAAGACAGGGATATCTGGAGCTACAAAAATGTGCAGTATGTGGAAAATAATGTGTTTTTTAACCATAAACCACACGTACACATTGTATTATACCAAATATACAAAATAACGTTGTTTTTAACAATGACATAGGTGCATTTTAATATTTATAATTATATAAAAACATAATTTTTAATTATAAAGAAAACTAAGTTTTTTGTTTTGGGGGTTAAAAATAACCTGGTAATATTCTGATGTCAATCAACACAGACACACAGAAACCCATACAGTACACACACAAACAGACACAAACACAGACAAGCCCAGCAGGACGCAACAACCACTTATTGTTGAAATGACTATAATAAACAGAAGCACAATTGCTGGTGGTTAAACACACAAAATTGTGCAACAATCAGGAGAGCAGTTGTCCTACTTTTTACAACTACGCCAAAAAATAACATTTACTTGTATTGAAAAACAATCCAACACGAAGAATGCTTTAGGGATGAATCCTGAAAAACTGATCATGCTATTAAAGTGTGAAAGATTGAAAACAGAGAAACAAAGCTGAAATAGAAGAATAAACGATTTTCTTCAGATTAAGCTCATCATCACTTCATGTATCTGTCGGTCTTAACCTGAGGCGGCCAGCCAAACTCCAACTATCCTTTAACTCCAACTAAGACACTTGTGCAGACAAACAGAAGATTGTTGTGTTATGAAGACCTGATGTGAATGACATCAGCCAGCAGATGATTGTGAAAGCAGAAGCCCGAGGCAGTAAGAGGAAAACACAAGGACTGATGAAGAGATACAGAGGATTCGGCTGGGCGGAAGTGAATCTGGCTTTTAAAACTCTCGGGAGGGCAAAGGTCAACAGGTCACCTGACTGAACATTGGCCAGATACACTGACAGACGGGCTGTCAAACATTCAAACGTTACAAGGACACATGGAAAAGTCATGAATATAAATAAGAAAGCGGGTGAATGTAATGCATCTCTGCTCAGGAAGAATAGCTTGTGTTGTACAAAGGCACTCCTGTGAGTTGCTCTGGATAAAAACATCTGCTAAATCAATAAATGTAAATGTCAATATAATATGGCAGCTAAAAGCGCGCAGTAAATACTGTGCACTGTTTGAGCTACAGACATCTCTCAATCATGAGGCTTGTTAAAGAAATTGTGCTCTTAAATCACGACGGACACGACGAACCCGAGCTGTATCCACGTACAAGAATACAACAAAACCACCCAGAACATCTTAGCAAGACATTTTCTTAAAAAAATGCAAAACCTAAGTAACAACTAAACATTGCAAAAATGGCTAATTCAGAAAACCATTGTTGACGCTATTACAAAGACTAGCTGATCATAAAAGAGCTCATTTCATCATCTTAATAAACACTGCTACCCAGGTAAAATGATGTTGAGGTGAAGTTAAATGTGACCGTGTCTGTGAAATCCAGGTTAAAGTCTCAATTGTGGGATACTCCAGCGTACAATGAAAATTACCCTATACTTTCAACCATCCTCAATGTACATGATTATCTTCTTTCAGACAAACACAAAGTTATTTTAGAAAAAATCCTTGCTATTCCAAGCTTTATAACGGTAGTAAACTTTCACTGTGATGCCCAAAAAAGTGCATCCATCTTTTACAGACGTAATCCACGCAGCTCCAATGGGTTAATAAAAGTCTTTTGAGCGTATAATCAATGTTATTTTATAAGAAAAATTTCCATTTTTTTAAACTAAAATATATCAGTAACAGTCAATGCACATTTACCAAAGAGTATCAACGTAGGACCTGGTGCTGTGTTCCAGACAAATCGGAGTCGGATTTTGAATATTTCCCACCTTAAACCCGGAAGTAAACATCTGGAACGGCACTTGAAGTTGAATATTTGACATCTGAACTCTGACTTCAGGAAGACGCATCATTTGATGTCACACCCAAGATGCTTCCATGCTACATGATGTGAAATTGTAAAAACTAAAACTTTAAAGTATTTTACAGCACAAAATGAAATGAACAAAGTCTTGTTAAGATGTATGAATAAATTCAAATACTCTGTATCGTTTTGGTGCTCTTTAAATATGTGCCAAAGAATGCATTGTAATAATTTGTTAAATTGTTTTCTGATATCTACACAGAAAGTTTGTGGCTTTATTAAGTGCAAAAATGATCCAGAGACAGTTTTACATGTTCATTTACAACCCTAGGATTTGCCTTTAGAATGAAATGGTCTATTATTACCTTATTTGGAAGAGTCATGAATAATAATGTTGAGCTCTGCTCTGATTGGCTGTTTCTCAGAGCAGCTCCTTCAGTAGCTCTGTGTGTGTGTAAACAGATCTTATGTTTGAGTCTGTATCAGATTTTAAGGAATAATCAATTGTTTGGAGATTGTAAATGGACGTTTCTGAGTGGTAAGTTTGTGTTTTTTTCAGTATGGACCTGCAATGCGTAACTTTAATGTCAATAGTAGAACTTCAGCCTAAACGCTAGCATATAGGGTTAACTAGCATATAGCATTAACTAGCATACAGCACTAACTCAGCAGTCACAACTTTTTTTAGCATTGTAACAACATTGTAATTAATTTAATGCGGGTGTACATCTCGACTGTAACGTCACAGTTAGGGCTGTCACAATTATGAAATTTGGCTGACGGTTAATTGTCTAATAAATTGTGACGATTATAATGATTGTCTGTTTTATTGCTTTGACATTTAATTCTCATAAATTTTTTGTTTGTTCATGAAATAATTTTCACACATTGTTGTGATTATTTAAATGAAATCTTTTGCAAGGTTTACCTGGTAAATATTATGCTATGAGCAGTAAATATTAATACAGATAACACATATTTTAAAGTAATTATTTAATGAAAATATTTTTCAAAAACTGAAAATTCTTCTAAAGAAATCATCTGAAAAATAACTGAAAATAAAAATGCAATCAAAAAAATAAACTGACTAAACGAAAACGTAGCCAATCCTACTAAGGTCATATTAGTACTGGACCACATGCAAAAAAATCTATTCTTACAGTTTTTTTAGAATAGCTTCCTTTACTTTTAAATTCCCTAAATTTGTAATTGGCGTTTTGGAAATGTATGTTTTACCTGGCAGTTCATACTATGCTGTTTTTTCCACTGTATTAAATGGTTTTGCAATGTCTTGCGTTACACTGTCGGTTAAGGAGCGCCATCTGATGCGGTCTCGTTTATACAGGTGCTGCAGCTCCCCCTTGTGTTTTAAGAGAGATGTGCAATCATTGCGGTGATCTAAAATCATCGATGAGACGATTATTTAATCATTGTGACAGCCCTAGTCACAGTCGGTGTTATGTTGAGATTGGTCTGTTTTCCAGCGGTCTTTTGCATGCATGAGGTTTACATAAAGAAGAAACAATCGTGTTTGAGGCTCACGATATGTCATTACCATGCACAGAACTTGTATCATTCATCTATGCCTACATAAATACAGTTTTACATTTTACGGCACCTTTAAAGCCTGGAAACCAGGATGAAAATACTTGAACATGGCAACACTGCAAGACATCGCTCTCTGAAGCCTCATAAACAACACAAAATGCCTCTGTAGACGGTGGTTTATTAAAATTGTATTATTATTATTGCTTTGGTCAAAATAGCGAGTGCTAAGCATGTGAGATGGTAGAACGTTGCTATGGTTACCTTTGTGTCAATCATTGCAGTTACGGGACTGCGTCTTGTTCCATACACACGTGTAACGATTATTCCACTTTTAAATGCGTTTGTCACTTCCGAAACTTTGCATTGTGTACAATTTATCACATATCTCACTGCTCAATTACATATGTAAAGCATGCTTTATTTTAACTCCCACTGGAACTTTAGTTTTCCTAGAAAGTCTGCCATCAAACCAAATCTACAGACTGCAGTAAACATAGTGTTAATCCAGAATATACTACAGTACAGTGCAAGTACATCCTCAGGAAAAAAACCTTAAGGTTCCTCTGTGAAATCAGTCCATTATTGAATCACATCAGCAAAAAAGACAAATTAATTAATGTGGAACTCCCCAATAATTACATCAATTAAGTAAATCAATGTGGAAAACCTTTCACTGCAATGAGATTTTCATGCATTTAAGGGCCACAATGGTCAAACTTCAGAAAAGAGACACGGTGTATGATGGCAATGAAACATAATGACCCATGCACCACACCAAACGTTCTCCCTTCATGAGGCCCCTCGTTCCTCGAGTCGCCCTCTTTGAGCGATGTGATTTCTCACAAGCACAGGCGACCTCAGATTCTTTCCCTCCAAAGGTCTGTAATTTCAAATCTTTTATTTGATTGTTCATTAAGTTCAACCCTCCTCTGGAAATTGCAGACCGGACCCGGTTATTAGTGGTTCCACGACTTCTCCTTCTGGATTTTTCCCTCCAGCGTATTTACCTCGGCGGCTGGTGAGATGAGAGGGCAGAGAAACAGATGAGATCTTGTTTTAATGGTCTCCCTGGCAGCGGTGTGAAGGAAAATTTTTGTTGAAGATTTGTGTTTTTATTATTACTATTTAGGTAATTAATGTTACATTCATCACGAAAATGTAGCTGGCGGCATGAATTGATTTAAAGAGTCCTACATGAACCAAGCAGGGTAAGAAGAAAAAACACATTCACTCACTCTTAATATTCATTCATTCATATGAGAAAATACCAGAGCAGTCTTTAATTAAAAAGTGTCATTATAAACTCAAATTCAGAGCTATGCATATTTTTTCCACAATTTTATAGAAATTATTGTGCATTTATATTTATGCATTAAGCAGACATGTTTATCCAAATCAACTTACAGTGTATTAATTTGTATATTTTGTCAGTAGGTATAAACTCCATTTAACCATTGCGTTGCTAATGCAGTGCTTCTCCAATCGTGCTACAGGATCACTACATGCCAACAATCATCCCATTTGTGTCTAGTTGAATTATTTCTCCAAAGAAATTTGAGTAGAAACATCTGAAATTGATGCACATAGAAACATACCTAAGATTTCTACAGTGTCTGAGCTGCAACGAAATTCTCCTCTGGGAGTTCACGAGGAGTCGGAGATGCTACAGGAGAGTTTTAGGAGGGGCCACCCACCCGAAACACGGCTCCATCTCTGCTACGACTCTTTTGATCTTAGAGACTCGCATGAGCCAAGCTGAGCTCTCGTGCTTGATGCACTTTCAAACAATCCCAGCGTTTGGGGCTTTCAGAAACCCACAGGTAGACCGACGGGCATTTTGCGCTCTGGCAACACGTGCAGTAGGAATGTCTACAAACAGATCAGAGGTTTTCCATACTGGGAAACTCCCAGCACGCTTTTGTCATTCAGAGTCTGTCAACAGGCATTAGACTCAACGAAGGAACAAAGAAAGAAAGTAGAGGAGGGTTTCAGGCCAACGTAGAGATCCTTCCCAGGGTGGGAAGCCGAGCCCAGAGCTGTGTGTGAGAAACAGAGAGAAAGAAGGACTCGGTTTATTTCACATGCCAGGCCAAACCAGCATCTTCAAAGTTCTGCCTATAGGGAGACACACTAAACCATCTGCCCCAAAGTTTTTGTATAATAGTGCACCCAAACACACACTTCAGACACACCTCAAACACACAGACACACCTCCGCTGCACCCACAAAACCACAGAAACACCTCCGCAGCACCCCAAACACATAGACATGCCTCCGCCGCACCCCAATCACACAGACCCGCCTCCGCCGCACCCCAATCACACAGAAAGGCCTCCGCCGCACCCCAATCCCGCAGACACGCCTCCGCCGCACCCCAAACAGGCAGACACGCCTCCGCCGCACCTTGAACAGGCAGACACCCCTCCGCCGCACCCCAATCACGCAAACATGCTTTTGCTGCACCCCAATCCCGCAGACACGCCTCCGCCGCACCCTGAACAGGCAGACACGCCTCCGCCGCACCCCGAACAGGCAGACACGCCTCCGCCGCACCCTGAACAGGCAGACACCCCTCCGCCGCACCCCAATCACGCAGACGTGCCTCCGCCACACCCTAATCAGGCAAACATGCTTTTGCTGCACCCCAATCATGCAGACACACTTTCGCCGCACCCCAATCCCGCAGACACGCCTCCGCCGCACCCTGAACAGGCAGACACGCCTCCGCCGCACCCTGAACAGGCAGGCACCCCTCCGCCGCACCCCAATCACGCAGACATGCCTCCGCCACACCCCAATCAGGCAAACATGTTTTTGCTGCACCCCACTCACACAAACACGCCTCTGCTGCACCCCAATCATGCAGACACACTTCTGCCGCACCCCAATCACGCAGACACGCCTCCGCCGCACCCCAATCACGCAGACAGGCCTCCACCGCACACCCAATTATGACGACACGTTTCCGCCACACCCCAATCACACAGACATACCTCCGCCGCAACACAATCACGCAGACACGCATTCGCCACACCCCAATCATGCAGACACGTTTCCGCCACACCCCAATCACGCAGACACGCCTCCACTGCACACCCAATTATGACGACACGCTTCCGCCGCACCCCAATCAAGCCAACACGCCTCCGCCACACCCCAATCACGCAAACACGCATCCGCTGCACCCCAATCACGCAGACACGTTTCCGCCACACCCCAATCACCCAGACACGACTCCGCCGCACCCCAATCACACAGCCATGCCTCTGCCTCTGCCGCACCCCAATCACCCAGACACGACTCCGCCGCACCCCAAACAGGCAGACACCCCTCCGCCACACCCCAATCACGCACTAACGCATCCGCCACAACCCAAACATGCAGACACACCTTCGCCGCACCCTGATCACACAGACATGCTTTGCACCCCAAACAGGCAGACACCCCTTGGCCGCACCCCAATCACGCACTCGCGCCTCCGCCACACCCCAAACATGCAGACACACATTCGCCGCACCCCAATCATGCAGACATGCCTCCGCCACACCCCAAACAACTCCACCGCACCCCAATTACCTCTGCTGCACCCCAGTCACGCAGACACGCCTTTGTATATGCATATATGTGTATTTAAAGTATACTTCTTACAACATGCCATCATCAACTGACACACATATTGATTACACAAAACACAACTCATCTGATGAAAAGTGAAAGCTTTGGTACAACAGCATGTTGTGTGTGTGTGTGTATGCGTGTGTGCGTGTGTGTGCGTGCGTGCGTGCGTGCGTGTGTTTGTGATTGCTGATACAGCGAGTAGTTGCCTCCAGAGAGGCTGCAGCAGATGTCGGAGTGTGTAGCATAAGCAGCTGCCCTGCACCCAACGCACCAAACTTTCTCCCCACACACAGAAAGCGAGCGAGAGCGAGAGAGAGAGGTCATCTTTACTGTTAACACAGCACTCAAACATTTAAACCAATTATACAGCTGCTCCTCCTCCAGCAGCCGCATCACGACTGGATTACATCAGAGGTCAAAGCATCATCAACACACACTTATGTTAAAGCTGTGAATCTCATCTACACTGAACAGGTAAATGAATGTCTCTCTACTGACAGCGAAAAATATCAGGTGACATCACAGGTAAAGCTTGTAACACAATAACAACACTTAATGCCCAAGTGTAAATAAAAGAATAAATGTTTATTCAACATGAAACTACTATCCGTGCTACAGGCCGGATTGAAACCTCAATTCCCTCAAATGAGTTTTTGTGGTACTTTCCACGAAAGATTACACAACCATTACATTTTTTCGTATACAATACCATGAAGAATTATACAACAACCAAACTTCAAGTTGACCTTAATACTTTTTTTAAATCCTCCATGAGCTGCAAAATCTAGACACGCGGCATCAAAATAGGATACAGCAGCGACCTTGTTATCAACATCACAACACAAGACAAACTGACCGGAGAGATGGACATGTTTGTCTGTCGGCCTGAAAACATCACCGATATCCAGCGCCCTTTGTCTGTCAAAGCTTCATCTGCATATTGACCTCTCGCCCAATAAGAGACAGGCTGCGGTGTAACCGCATATCCCCGTCAAACTAAAAAGGTTTAGATTGATAGCGACCATTTAGGAGAAAGATAAACCATCAATTTCACGTCCATCTGACAAAGAGATTGATTCGATCGTCCTTTTTCTAAAGAGTTTCAGATCTCTAAGCATCTTGTGGAATATTCGCTTAACCAACACATCGATTCACGTCACAGCGTAACATAAAACATTTTACTTTGTCTGGCATCAACTGCTTCTTATTGACAATGTGTTTAAAACAACACAGGGGGAAACATATGCTTCACAAAACTAAACGGCTCCAAATCATCAACCTTCTTTTTATTGAAACACAAGAAATAGATCTGAATCCGGATCCGTGTGGAATAATATGTTAAAGCGTCAAACGCTCAGCAGCTTTCAGAATCAAACGCATAAACTGTGACCTTTAAGATCGTGCACTGTTTACACCATTTTAACACAATGGCTCCATTTCCTTTTGCAAAAACCCCAGAGAGAAACCCAATGTGGGATTATTTGTCTGAATGGTAAATTTCCAGTGATTTTGCGCTGGTTTGTTCTTGAAGTAAAGCGATAGTTCACCCACCTGGATACATTTCTTTATTTTGCCGAACACAAAGGAAGATTTTGTAATCAAAGCCGGAAACATGAGCACCATTGACTCCCATGGTAGAAAAAAGAATACTGTGGAAGTCAGCGGTTTCTTAAAACTGTTTGGTTACCAAAAATATCTTCCTTTATACAGGTTTGTAATAACTTGAGTGAATAAATGATGACAGAATTTTCATTTCTGGTTCAACTACCCCTTAAAGGGGACATATCATGAAAATCTGACTACACGTTTAAGTGCTATAATTAGGTCCCCAGTGCTTCTATCAACCTAGAAAATGTGTAGTAAACTATTCTCTGCAAGCATGTGAAAAGTAGGTTATTGAAATTTGGCTCCCCTTGTGATGTCAGAAGGGGATCTTATCATAATAATACCGCCCCTTAATCCAACCACAGCACTGCCATTTAGTGCAGAGAGACACAGAAAAATTTATTGACAGCACAATTGAGTTTCAATTTCAACAAACCACCATTATGGTGATCAGTGTTTGCTTTATCAGCTCATTGCATTTTAAAGGACACCCAAAAACGGCACATTTTTGCTCACAAAGTGGCAATTTTTACATGTTATAATAAATTATCTATATGGTATTTTGAGCTAAAATTTGCGTATGCAACTCTTGACACATCCAAGATTTATTTGACATCTTTAAAAAGTCTAGTGAAACGTGCCATTTAAATGTATAGCATTTAAAAATATGAATCTGGCTGTGTTTGAATTCAAGGACAAAATTTATATACAAAGGCAAAGCAGGCTGTCAATGAACATTCATATCAAAGAGAGTAATAAAATAAAGAAAGATCTGTAATATTTCGAAGCAACTTTATAGAAGTTATCATTGACGGCATTCACAAAGTAGGTAAACAACTTCAGCAGGTAAATTTATTATAAAATTATGATATCCAGTTTTAAAACTGGTTTAATGTGTATGCTGTATGATGAAGACAAAACAGTATTACATTGTATGAACCATACAGTATTTGTTAAAAGAGCTTAAAAGAAGACATCTGGCTAATCTAGTGAGAAAAGTAGTCATGTGATAGAGTCGATGTTAAGCAGTGACACAGCGCTCGCCTCTCATATCCATGTGACCCGTTCTGTGATCCTGGATACGCTCAATGATACCATCCAGTAAAAAGACAATCCGGCTTTAGGAGACTTTGAACTCAATCTTTCTTTGTTCTTTGATAATTGAATAGTGCCGAGAATTTAAGGGGGGCGGCGCAAAAACATCTATCAGAGATTACAGTCAAATATTACTTTGACTTTATGGTTTTAATTAGAAAGTGGTTTAATGTTTTACCATCACAACACCAGTTAAAGGCATTAGTGGTTTAGTGTGGGCCACATCTACATTAAATGCTAAATACTAGTTAATTATGTTCAATATAAACAGAGTAATTACATTGACCTTTATTGCGACTATATAACACACATGTAACCGGTTTGTGGAAAAACACGTATGGGTTTAATCGAGGTGTGACATCACTTATGCTATCGCCATGACAACAGCCATGATACATCAGTGTCTGAAAGTCTGTAAAAGGTTTTGACCTCATAAACTCTCATCTAACCAGATTTTTCCAAAGTTTTCTTGACCTGTAATAAGAGCGGCATGTTGTTTGGGATGAGTGGACGGTTCCCTCTGGTGTTCAGTTTGAGAATTGCAAAGTCACATTTGGGGTAAATTTCACAATAACTAGCTCCCAAATCGAAAACATAAATACAAAATAATTTTAGTCTATTGTCGGGACAGATATTAGGATTTTTCCATCACGATTATTTTTCTGGCAATTAAACATTTCCCCTCAAAATCTCATGCATCCAGACATTTTTATTGTTTTTGTAATTCTCATCACTCTTGATGATCCTCATTTGGTTCAGAAATAGGTCCCCATTGCTTTAAGCCAGGGGTGCCCAAACTTTTTCCCAAGGGCCAAAAATCAAACCTGACTGAGGGCTATGGGCCGAAATGTTGCTGTGTTATATTAAAATATAAGTTTATCTGCTTATGCATAACTAATAAGTTAATTGTTGTAAAAAATAAATAATTTTGCATATCATTTTTTAATTTCCTTTTGTCTGTGTGCCACTGCCTTGACCTCTCCATTATTAACCTATTATTCATGGAGTTTCGTGATGCATGCTATACACCTTCAAGTATGTATGTACATAAAAAGAATCACTTGAATTCCTTGCATTTAATTTCAATTTACATTTTTGTTATGAACAAATAAAATAGAAAATGTTACATTTTAGAAAATGTTTAATTAGAAATATGAACATCTGTGTCAATGATGTTTATCCTTTTTCCTTATCTCATCCTATCTTACAGGTCATTGCAGACCAACTTTGGCCTAGTTTGGGCACCTCTGTTTTAAGCGAAACATAATTTCCTCTTTTACTTTGGTTTTGGGGTGAAATATGACCTGGTCATGTTCTAAACTGGGTTTTTGAAAGTCACCCTATATGGGACTCGACAGCTGCTTGAATCCCACACAAAACACTTCAGTTATAGCGGACGACCTGAATACTGCTGTACCATCTCTGATCACCCATCAATAAAACATGTAACAAAATCACACCAGCATAAAACCAACAGAAATGGACACCTCTAGTAGTCACTAGGCACATTAGCACGCCGGTCATATGAGCAAACCAACCATTCCCACAAGCTTCACAAAAACAGCATCTTTTTAATGTTTGGCTTCATCTCAAAGAAACTTCTTAAGGACTATGATGGAGTAATTTCTTTCTTTAAAGACAGAAAGCATCTGAAGGCCGGTGCATTCATTCACATGTGATGTCAGGAGGTGCGCTGGGTGCCAGCACTGCGAGGGTTTGGCTTACTAGTGCATGGCAATGCATGTTAAACTCGGGGAAAAGACTGCATAACAGTGCCGTCTCCAACACTTCTGGCCTCAAGGGCCCCATTAACATGAAAGGGACCCAAGAACCGGGTAGAGCCGATACAAAGACCTGCCGTACAACAGGGTAAACTGTTTTAGTTTATTCATCCAAGAAGCACTTCAGGGCCTCATATTTAAATTCAAAATAAATGGGTGGAAAAAAGGAGGAAAATGAAATGCAGAGCACAACAGACATCCAGACCTTATGATGATGATATTATTTACTTTAATTGATATTGTAAGTGAATATCTCATAGAACGGTTTGTTCATGCAAACTAGGAATTAAGAAATAAATAAATAAAATGCCTAAAGAATAGACTATTCATTTATGATAGATGATGATCAGAAATGTCTACTAACAACCGATAACTATTTGCGATAAGCGGTGCCTTGTTAAGTGGTGCAATATACGAAATGCTTACATTTGTAAAATCAATTTAAAGGTGCAGTATGTACATTTTAGCAGCATCTAGTGATAAGGCTGCAAATTGCAATCAATGGCTCAGTCCACTGCTCACCCTCGCTTTTGAAACGCATAGAAAAGCTACGGTAGCCGCCACGGGAAAAACACGTCATCGTCGGAGACAACTTAGTAAAATAAGTTTGTCCATTAAGGGCTTCTGTAGAAACATGGCGGCACAAAATGGCGACTTCCACGTAAGGGGACCCTCTTTGTATGTAAATAAAAATGTCTCATTCTAAGGTAATAAAAACATAACGGTTTATTATGAAAGGTCTTTATACAACCCTGATAATATAGTTTTGTATATTATTTTGCATTTCTGTCAAAAGATCCTTCAAAAAATTTCACACTGCACCTTTAAATAGTAAAAAAAAAACTAAAAATGACATCAGGAAAAAGAAAGCATCACTCTTTTTGTCTCACAGTCTCTATCTGCATCCACCTAAAACTCTGACTATGCATAACTTTTTGAAGTATTAAAATCACTCGGATATTGCAAACCATTGTGATATGCACATTTGAAATATTATGATGCTTCCTATATATCTTGCAGCCTCGAGTAGCTTTACAGAGCAGCATGAATTTATTTTGCATGTTAATATTCATTTACAACTAAAATCGTATAATAAAATTCCTTTGAGATGTTGCATCTCTGAATTCATTCTCTTTAACGCACCATGCATGAGCCATCAAAGCATCGCTTTTCTAACAAATAATACAACATAAAACTTCAAAAAAAATTGCAGAAAACACCCACTAAGAAACAATGTTATTCTGCATAATTCATAGGAGCTGCATCTCTAATAAATGAATCTGTATGAATCTTGGGGTTTCTGGTTAACTCGCCATTCAGACAACTGAACAACTAAGTTTTAAAGACATTTCGTACACCCTGCTTGAATTAAACGAATCGACCTGAGTGAAACTTGTGCTGAAACTTGAGATTTAAGAGCACATGATGAGTGTTTTTAATGCAGTAAATGTCGTGCCTGTGTGTCAGTACCACTGAGCCCCTTGTCAATGCGTTTCCCTGAGGAGAAGATTACAGTGTGGTTTAAATATTACTTTATAAGAACAGGGTGTCACAGACGTCAACAGGCAGAGAAGTTCTGGCCCCAGTGCACCATGGGAAAACGGTCCTGTGGGCTTTTAGCTTTGGCATGCAGAACAGAGAGGAGACGGTCTAAAGATCTTCCCAGACTCCTTTCACAACTCACAAACCTTTTCGATTTCGAAACACAAGACATGACTACGGTAATACTGTGATCTGAATGGAATTTCCTTCATATAAAAGACCAGACATCTTATCGTGTTTCACAATGTAACAATGTCTGTACTAGAAATCACAACTCTGAACCAGAAATATAATACACTGACAATAAAGATATTAGCCAAGATTTGCATTAATCTTTTTTTAAATAAAATCAGCATCAATCTAAACCAGCACATTTCCAAAGCTTTCCTTTGCATTGGCAGGTTTCAAAAGTATTAAACAGATGCCATTGATTAATAAAGAATTACAATCAGAATTCAATCTATCACGTACACTGCGGTCGCAAAATTCTGGTCTCTTAACTATCCCTAGAATATCAAAAGTGTCTAAAGGTGGTAGATCATTTTCCTACGTAGCCCCTAAGATCTGGAATGATGTGCCAACTGATGTCCGAGAATCAGACGCAGTCGATTACTTTAAAGGTGCAGTGTGTAAATTTTAGTGGCATCTAGTGGTGAGGTAGCGAATTGCAACCAACGGCTCGGTCCACTGCTCACCTCTTGCTTTTGAAACACATAAGAGAAGCTATGGCAGCCGCCACCGGACAAACATGTCATCATTTGAGAAAACTTAGTAAAAAGTTTGTCCGTTATGGGCTTCTGTAGAAACATGGCGGCACAAAATGGCGATCTCCACGTAAGGGGACCCTCGGTGTATGTAGATAAAAACGTCTCATTCTAAGGTAATTAAAACATAACGGTTTATTATCAAAAGGTCTTTATACACCCCTGATAATATAGTTTTGTATATTATTTTGCATTTCTGTCAAGAGATCCTTTTAAAAAGCAATATATAATATGCATAGAGACAACGTGTGTGACCTCTTCTGTGTCCTGCTGGGCAAATTTTAAAATTGCGAGTCACCTCATGCTTCAAATTTGCATTCACACACAGTTAAATATAATCCCTTCATCTCTTTATACATTTTAGGAACAAAGATGGATTAAGTCGAATGATCTCGTCTTTGAAATCACCTCCGAGCATCAGTGGAGCACCACCCAGGTGAAAAAGTAGTACACTTCCAGTGTGTACTTAAAGTGCTTTATTTTCGCACACTAATTTTGTACTTAATATACTAAAAATTCATCTTTAGTACTTCTTGAGATAATCTTAAGAACATCTATGTGTACTTCACTGTGCTATAATATTAATATCACCATAATATGAACTGAAATGTGCTAAAAATGTATTAAAAAAATGTATTAAGGTTCCACTTGCAATAAACTCGAACTCAACTTTGTATGAGTTTTCTTCAGTACACTTTCAGACTTCTCACATCTCACACAGAAAGATGCACACTAATGAGAAAGAACGAAAGCCGACCTCTCCGGATGACGCATTCACCCCTGAAATGCTCGATCTAAATGACAAAAAGATAAAAAGCTCTGCGTAACACAGTGACATTTAAACATCTCGCCCAGGCAACTACACTGCCTTTCGGCGTCACTGGCGTATTTGCCGTGATGCTCAGTGCTCACAGGACCCGCTGATCTTCCCATAGGCCATTTGAAGGGTTAAAACATGGCTGTTGTGGCAACATATGAGCTGCTGGGAAGGAGAGGGGGTTTGTATTAAACGGCCAGCGAGGTCAGACAGAAGTAAATAGCCTTCTCAGAACGGCCGCTGCTATTGAGGTTTAATTAAATTCGACCTCAGCCTCGACCCTGCTGTGACGCCACAGCGGGACTTTAGCTATGACCCTGTACTTTATGTCATCGCAATGTCTTTTTACTCCATTACACTGCAGTACGCCATGAGATTACACCGCACAGGCAATTATGAGCCGATAGGACTAGATGTTATATTAAATATTTACATTATATTACATATATTTCTAGTTGAATTATCCCTTTGGGCCATTTCAGAGCAGATTCATTACAGATAGAGACAGAAAGAGAAACAAATGATGAATGTGTCAAAAAAAATTTACTCAGACCCTAAAAAATACTATGGGCCCTATTTTAACGATCTGAAACGCAAGTGCGAAGCGCAATGCGCAAGTGACTTTGTGGGCGGATCTTGGGCGCTGTTGCTATTTTCCCGGCGGGAGAAATAACTCTTCCGCCAGGCGCAAATCAATAAGGGGTTGGTCTGAAGTAGGTTCATTATTCATAGGTGTGGTTTGGGCGTAACGTCAAATAAACCAATCAGAACGCTATCCAACATTCCCTTTAAACGCAAGGGCGCAAGTTCCATGGCGGGTTGCTATTATTATGACGGATTTACCAGGCGCATGCCAGGAGCGGTTCACAGCTGAGGAGACCGACGTTCTTGTAAGAGCAGTCAAAGACAGAGAAGTTGTTTTGTATGGGGATAGGAGAAACCCGCCCAAATTAGCGTAGGTTAAACAGGCGTGAGAAGAAATAGCCGCAATTGTCTCATCAGCTGGCATCCCCATCATTGCGCCAAGCGCTACAATGATGTCAGGAGACGGGGGAATCCCAAGCTTGCCAGCATAAATCGGGCACGCCGTGTAACGGGAGGTGGATCTGCCTCCACACATGACCTGACGCCAGCAGAGGACATCGCTGCGTCCACCCTCACCGCTGAAAGGGTTTGGGGGCTTTGAAATCGGACCCAAGAAACGCAAGCAAGGTCCAACCCCAAAGTACACTTACAAATCAAGTTCATATACATTAAGGTTTCTTATGAAAACATTTTAATTATTATTTACATAAAATAAACGTAATACAGCCACACAACAAACTTATGAAAATATTTTAATCGTTATTTGCATGAGAATTTTTTAACGCAGCCACACAAAAAATAAAAACTATCACCACAGTGCTCACCACTATGATTCCCCTTATCTCGTGTATTAATATTTTTTAGTGTAACAATTTATGATTTGCAAAAATAACTGTTGCATCTCTGTGTAGATTAGATAGGCAAATTGTGTGCACGTTGTTCACGCTATACATTATGGTCAAGCATGCGCCCTTAAAATAGCATAATGAACCACGCGCAACGCGCCACTGACTTTAGACTAGTTTTTTTTGGTCAGTGGCGCAATTGTTTTTTGAAACTGCAAAATAGCATCAGGGATGGTTTGCTCCGCAACACGCCTCTTTTTTGCGCTGAACCACCCAGGGAGCGCAAGTTCATTCCCTAGTTTGCCGACGTGCGTCTGTGGAGGGAAAAAAACAATGTGCGCCGGTGCAAAATACGAATGATACATGCGTCACTGACAAAGTCAATTGCGCTGGGTGCAAGATAGGGCCCTATATCTTTGCAGCACAAACACACCAAAACTTTGTATACACACAAAAAGTTTTAAATATTAATATTTTTCTTACAAAATCACATTAATTACCCACAGAAGGCCTTTATTAACCCCCTATAGCATCTGGATTACTTTTGTAAAGGATGGATGCACATTTTTTGTGCTTTAAATCAAAAGCACCATTTACAACCATTATAAAGCTTGGAACAGCCAGGACATTTATTAATATAACTCTGATAGTGTTTGTCTGAAAAAAGATAATCATATACATCGAGAATGGCTTGAGGTTGAGTAAATCATGGGATAATTTTCATTTTGGGGTGAGCTACTCTATCCCTTTAAGGTCTCATTAAGAGGAATTGGTTCTTTACATCCTGCAGAATGCTGATGAAGCAGCACTCGACTGCATTCGTCTGCGTTCCCAGCACATTCATCATTCATCACAGCCTCTCTCGTGCACGCCTGAGAGACGTCTGCGTGTGTGACGAAGAGGAAAACATCAACAGCTTTCCATCATGACAAGGACTACAAGCGTCTTATCTTCTGTTGTCTGTCAAATGAGAAATTCTGCTTCATTTGACATATTTGTCATATGTTATTTTTTCAGTACATGTAAGAGAGATTTAAAGCTGTAAACATACTTCAAGATTACAGTGACATTACTTTACAACGTCACACAGAAAAAGTCTCTATAACCTGACAAGTAAGTCTCCAGAAATATCCCTCTAGTTGATAATGAAATCTCCTGGGAAATAAAAGACGTTTGAGCATTTAAAATGTTTCCTCTTATCTTTTTATTCGTTTGCGTTTAATGAGACCTTTTGGTCGAAAAATTCCACTGCAGCGTTTCAAGCCAGTAAAGTCGGTGGAATGCTGCTGTTTTTGCAATTATTGCACTCGCAGCAGAAGTTTGCTGGAGAACTCGTCCAGGATTTCCACACCAAAACAGCGGCTCGGCCCCACACCCACTGCTTCCTCCTATTCTGTTCCAAAAGGAAGCAGTGCTTCTCCGATACAGGGAAAATCCGTCTGCTCGATCACACAACACTTCCTTTGCTGGGTCTCCCACCAGAGCGCTACTGTACCCTCGTCTGAATTCTCACTCTCGTGTCTCATAAAAAACAATTTCACACATTTCGGTTCAGTAAAATACAACTCATAGTTTTGCAATTTTCTCTCTGCCAGATGAAAAGATCCCACCTCTTGGGCTTCCTGCAGCAAATTAAAAGTCACAAAGCTGAAGACAGGCAGCTATGCATGCCGAGGTTAACGTTCTTTTGCTGGGCTTGGGTTTTCCCACATGTGCTCTCGGCCGGGGAGGAGAGGATTGTGTGGTCGGAGCGAGACCAAACTCATGTCTGTGCAAAGAGTCCAACCAACTCTTGGTTTACAAACAAGAGAAAATAGGCAATTCAATATCCTTAGTTCCTATTAAAGCCAACATGTTTACTTGATTACAAAATACTTATGAGCTGTTAAGATTGCACACAGATGTGTGGGTCGCCCAGGAACAAGTCAAAAGCTTGATTTTGGACAACAATGCAAACTTAAAGATCTTGCTCCTCCTTATTTATCTGGATATTTTTTAATAATTAACAAATGCACAGATGAACGGTTTATGGTATATATTAATGCCAAGTACAATCCATTTTTGGGCAACTTGTTGTCTGCTGTCTTAAAGACAGTAAACTAATAATAATGCATCAACAGTAATTTATTAATTTGTGACAAGAGTATGCAGCACCTAGTGGCCGTTGTTGGTAAAACGACTAAACGTGTAACACAAACTACACTTTTTGTGATAATGTTATGTTTAAAATACGTACTTTATTGCGTTATTTTTTTATTAAAATGTTTTATTTAATATTTTCATCTCCAGACACTTCCGTGAAGGGCTTAAGGGGCGGTTACACTAGATTTTGAACAGGCAAATATTTTTCAGACGTTACTGCCAATATGGGCACGGAGCACGTTGTCCATCTTTGATTTTCAGTAGAGAGCAATGTAGCGGTGTGACGAAATCTCGTGCGTTTGGGCTTCCAATAATGTTCGTCTAAGCGTTGCGATTTTCTGTTGATCAGTGTCAGAAGTGTCTTAGCAGATTAAACCCTCACTCAGAGTTTAACGTTACATGATTTTATCTTTGCATGTTCTTGATCAAGAATAAAAGTGGCTATATCATGTCTGTTGTAACGAATTGGACAAATATTAAAGATTTAAATGGATTTAAACATTGTTTGGTTAAATGTAAGCGCCTAAATTTTATATTCTAAAGTGAAAGTAACAAAAGCGGATCCGTTAGCGCCCCCTGCAGGCATTTTTTTATAATACATAATGCTGTTTTTATTACAAAGGCTACTTATTACTGTGTTTACTTGTTTTGATACTTTATTTGAACAAATGATTATTGCATCGTCATTATTATGTAATTTTAAAGGTTAGGGCTAAATTGGGTCTATTTTATTACCAAAAATATCAAAATACTTCATTATCAATTAGCAAAATAATAGTTAGGGACAGTCCTTGATTAGTTAAAAAAATTTAACAATAATGTGATTTCAGTTTCCCACTCATTTATTTTATCATTGAGGATTTCTTAAAAAATGTAAAAATCTCGTCTCGTTCTCGTGAACCCAATCTCGTGTCTCGTCTCGTCTCGTAGATTAAGTGTCTCGTCACACCCCTAGAGCAATGTCATTCTGTGACGTATCCATTTTCTGCTGGTGTCCACATGATACGAATTCGCAGACCAGAGTTCACCAGACTTGAACTTTGGAACGCAGTGAAATGCGAAATATCTTCGCACGAGCTTGCGTGTCTGGTCTGATGCATTTGAAAATCAATGAAACAAAAAGTGTAGTCTGACCAACCCTTATACTTCTGCATCAAGTGCATGAACTAATATAAAGGTATGAACATGCGAATTCTTTTCTCTTTACAATTGATGCAGTTCAATCACTGACTTTAGCGTATAGCAGAAAAGCCTTTGAATAAGTGTGCTGTTATTTAGAAGGGCCATCACAGCAAGCCCTAAATCTTTTGCCAAGAGCAGACAAACCCCTGCAGCAAGGCCACTACTGTGATCATTTTTCAGACGTTGACTTTGCTGAAAGGTTCTGCTGTGAGAGAAATGAGAGAAATGTTCAGCAAAGAGGTAATTTGGCTCTCAGTTTCAATCCCACCGTGAGTGCATCAAATGCCGAAACAAACAAGCGTTAACGATGTTTCATGTTTATGCAAATGTTTGCTGCGCAAGACAACACGTTCAGCAACCGAGACATTCTGTAAAGATATAGAAAGTCTTGACCAACAGGCGTTGTCATTCAAGGTTAAATCCCCACCCACTTACCTTCGGCCACTTAGGGT